>NC_137180.1:37132276-37362276 GCF_951804945.1 Podarcis cretensis
AGTCAGGAAGCACCTGCAGAAGTTACAAGGAAGAATCTGGTTCCATTCAAAGGAACACACCATACATTCAGCATTCTTAAACCATCACTGTGCTGTGAGTTATTCAGGTTGTTACACATGTGAAAATAATGACGGTGGTAGGTTTGTACTGAAGGCACAATCTGCTTAGGATTCATTTTATTTATTTACTATTTGTTTTAAGTATTTATCCGCAGTAGGGTGGTGTACAAAAAGCACAGATAAAATTAACACAGCATAGAAATTTGAAGCCAACAAATAAGCACAAAAAGACACATTAAAATGAACCGAAAACTAAAAACAGAATGCAATTGCAAAACACATCTGTAATCTAAGGCCTCTCCCAGAAGACCTGTTTATTGACCATTCATTCTGATTTGTCTGCAGGGAGGTTAGATGACATTGCATCTGTTATGTGTTATCTCACACTTTTCAGTGTATTTTCCCACCGCCTTCCTCATCACAAAAAGATTGATCTTTTGCTGAAGTGGGTTGCTACACACCACCCCCTCACAATCGACTATAATTGCACTACTTGAATTTGACATTATGTGACTGAGTCCCACCCATAAATTGCAACAGTCTGGAAGTGCCCTAAAATGCTTGAGCAAATAGGTAGGTCTTCATGTGGCATCAAAAAGTTTATAACGGCCCTGCTTGACCAGCCTCCTTAAGGAGAGCATTCCAATTTTGTGCCACCATGAAAGAAATATTTGTCAAGGCACAGTATACCTCAGCTGCGTAGTTGAATAAGGACCTCTCCAGAAAATCTTATGAGAAGGGCAGGCTGGTATGAATCAGTCATAAGCAAGTTCTAGGTTTAGCACAAAATCACCTTTCTTAGTTCTTAGAGAGAGCACCGGAAAGTCATAAAATGGTCTACAGAGCAACTGAGATTTATTTGTTTACTTACAGTGTTTGTACATGTTGTTTATCTTGCTCATGCTTTTTATGCAGTGATATGACATCATCTCCATGTCTAATAAGAGTTTTTGACTGACGGGATAATAATTAACGAATTCTCCATTATTCAGAGGTAATTAGGTTGGCTGCACACTACTGAAGTGTGGCTTCATTGTTCTGAGGCAAACAAGCTATACTGTCAATGTTATCTGCTTTTAGCCACATGTTACTAGATGCAAGATAGTCCTTTGTTATTTGTTAGAGTTATTTGGCTTATTTTCTAAGCCCACAGGAGTCTGGACACAACTACATCCCTTGGAATCACACAAAGTAAACAAACTGTGAGTACAGGGGAAGATACTGTGTTCTTGAATCATGGAATCAATGAAAGGAAGACTATAAACAACAGACTCATAGGGTGCTTGAGAATTTTTCCAAAATATATGGTGTACTAAAGCTTGAAGAGCTAAATGCAACCAGAGGCTGGAATATTCCATGATGGTGATCATTATTATTTTTACCTAACTACACATTTGCTTCAGGAGGAATTCAACATAGTGCTAAGTGGATCACTCCAGCAGCCCAAACATTTCTGCCTACCTGGTGGAACAATGTGCCTTCTCCAGCACCATGTTCTGTTCTGGGAATTCTCCCAGCAACTTGTGCAGTTTGGGGGGAAAGCCCCACTGCACCAGCCGTAGTCCTTGCATGGGCTTTCAGTGGTGGGACCAGTACCGTAAGTTGAATATGGCCCTTGGTCTTCCCTAACACCCCATACCCCCCATACCCAAAGTGGTGCAGCAGTAAAACAGCTGGCCCACTTGCAAAAGATAAGCAAGCTTCAAATTGTACGGGGGACAACATGCTGAGATCCTTGCATTGCAGGAGGTTGGACTAAATGACCCTTGGAGTCCCTTCCAACTCTATGATTTGATGAAATAGGACTTTTTGATATACCAGGTGACCAAGGCCAATCTTCCTGAATACTGACTTCCGGGTTGGCGCCTCCGGCAATGGCGGAGTTCCTCCGATCGGGAGGAATTTGCTCCATGGAAATCAGGGTCTGACCGCCACGGCGGAGGTGGAGACCCAGTAAAATCACAGGCGGGAGAAGCCTGTGAACGTGGGATTCAGCTGGCACCTTTTGCACCTCCCCTACTCGTGGGGAGACCCGGTTTCAGGTATCCGGAGCGACGTGGGGTGAGCGGCGCGGTGCTTCGAATTGACTGCGTTTTTCATGGAGGGAAGCCGCATTGCTGTTGCCGGAGAGCGCTGACTTTTTCCTGTGGACAATTTGACTCTAAACAACTATCCGTGAGTAGAACGGAAAATTGGATTTACAAATGTCTTAATTTGGTACCGAAATGGGAAGGTTTCAAACAGGAAGTCCGCCTTCCCCTTTTGTAAATAGATTGAAGCAAAGAAGCTGCAAGCTAAGGTCTTGGAAAGCCTTATGTAAAGGATTAAACCACCATCATTTAAAATCATTAAACCCCCCTTGGAAGCAGGAGAAGAGGGGGGAAATTTTGGATCGTGTAAACCTGCAGGAGAGAGTGATAAAAATTAAATTACCTCTGCTCTGAACCTGGAACGGGCTGCCAGTAGATTGACGCTTTGGGAGAGTTTATTGACTGTGAATAAAACATATGTTGACAGTTAGTTAAATAAGAGAAATATATTGTTTCCATTGTCCTCTTCTGTGTTTAAAAAGGAGGAAAAGTAACCGAAAA
This sequence comes from Podarcis cretensis, assembly GCF_951804945.1. NCBI lineage: Eukaryota > Metazoa > Chordata > Lepidosauria > Squamata > Lacertidae > Podarcis > Podarcis cretensis. Next base: position 37,134,928 of record NC_137180.1, read on the forward strand.
TTGAAACTAACTTTACTTTTTGAACTGTGCTTGAAAGGATTGATACAAGTGGAGACTGTTTCCCTCTAGAGGGAACTTTTGAAACTGTTACAAGAGTGGAGCTGGGGAATCTCCAGCTGCAGGATAAGAGCTGTGAGAATCAAGGATTGACCTTGGACCATTTAAGAATGTTGACAGGAGAAGCCTTAGTGATTGCATTATGCAAGATAAGCTATTCGTTGGAACAGCTGCACAAAAAGACGGATGTTATGGCTACTAAAATTGATAATTTGGGACAAAAAGTGATTAATTTGGGACAAAAAGTGAGCACCAATACAGAAATTATTCAGGACTTGCTGCAGGAATCTACTTTAGCAGAACAAAATGTGGAGAAGGAGAAGGAGAAGGAGAAGGAGAAGGAGAAGGAGAAGGAGAAGGAGAAGGAGAAGGAGAAGGAGAAGGAGAAGGAGAAGGAGAAGGAGAAGGAGAAGGAGAAGGAGAAGGAGAAGGAGAAGGAGAAGGAGAAGGAGAAGGAGAAGGAGAAGGAGAAGGAGAAGGAGAAGGAGAAGGAGAAGGAGAAGGAGAAGGAGAAGGAGAAGGAGAAGGAGAAGGAGAAGGAGAAGGAGAAGGAGAAGGAGAAGGAGAAGGAGAAGGAGAAGGAGAAGGAGAAGGAGAAGGAGAAGGAGAAGGAGAAGGAGAAGGAGAAGGAGAAGGAGAAGGAGAAGGAGAAGGAGAAGGAGAAGGAGAAGGAGAAGGAGAAGGAGAAGGAGAAGGAGAAGGAGAAGGAGAAGGAGAAGGAGAAGGAGAAGGAGAAGGAGAAGGAGAAGGAGAAGGAGAAGGAGAAGGAGAAGGAGAAGGAGAAGGAGAAGGAGAAGGAGAAGGAGAAGGAGAAGGAGAAGGAGAAGGAGAAGGAGAAGGAGAAGGAGAAGGAGAAGGAGAAGGAGAAGGAGAAGGAGAAGGAGAAGGAGAAGGAGAAGGAGAAGGAGAAGGAGAAGGAGAAGGAGAAGGAGAAGGAGAAGGAGAAGGAGAAGGAGAAGGAGAAGGAGAAGGAGAAGGAGAAGGAGAAGGAGAAGGAGAAGGAGAAGGAGAAGGAGAAGGAGAAGGAGAAGGAGAAGGAGAAGGAGAAGGAGAAGGAGAAGGAGAAGGAGAAGGAGAAGGAGAAGGAGAAGGAGAAGGAGAAGGAGAAGGAGAAGGAGAAGGAGAAGGAGAAGGAGAAGGAGAAGGAGAAGGAGAAGGAGAAGGAGAAGGAGAAGGAGAAGGAGAAGGAGAAGGAGAAGGAGAAGGAGAAGGAGAAGGAGAAGGAGAAGGAGAAGGAGAAGGAGAAGGAGAAGGAGAAGGAGAAGGAGAAGGAGAAGGAGAAGGAGAAGGAGAAGGAGAAGGAGAAGGAGAAGGAGAAGGAGAAGGAGAAGGAGAAGGAGAAGGAGAAGGAGAAGGAGAAGGAGAAGGAGAAGGAGAAGGAGAAGGAGAAGGAGAAGGAGAAGGAGAAGGAGAAGGAGAAGGAGAAGGAGAAGGAGAAGGAGAAGGAGAAGGAGAAGGAGAAGGAGAAGGAGAAGGAGAAGGAGAAGGAGAAGGAGAAGGAGAAGGAGAAGGAGAAGGAGAAGGAGAAGGAGAAGGAGAAGGAGAAGGAGAAGGAGAAGGAGAAGGAGAAGGAGAAGGAGAAGGAGAAGGAGAAGGAGAAGGAGAAGGAGAAAGTTGTTGTAGCCTTACAGAGGCAAATTGAGGACTATAAGTTGAGGCCTTTTATGATTGAATCCAGAAAAAATCAGATTTTGAGGATTGAAGCCTGGCCTGACTGGATAAGGAAAGTTGGAAAGATCCCCCCATGCAGGGATTAACTGACTTTTGGGACATGGACATGGGTCAGGAGGAGACTGGAGTTCTGGGGGCCTTTGGATTTGGAGGAATTTTGAAACATGTTCTGAAATACTTCATGGACGTTAGCTTCAACTATGGAAATTTGGCTGACCTGTTGAGAAGGAACAAAAGTATTGATAGGTTGGAGTTTCCCCGAGATCTGCTCTATAGCATCAAAGAATATGAAGAAGACCTGCAGAAGGGACTTGGAAAAGAGTTAAGAGCCTCGGACATAAGATCTCCAGGTTGATGGACTGTATGGAGTGGACGGAAGTGACTGGCAGAGTCCGAGACCAGGGAGAGGAGATGGTGGAAGAAGATTGGAAAACTTAAAGTCTATATATAGAAATATTGTAAAATTAATGAGTGATAGAAAAATTTGGAATGAAATTTTATGGCCTTAGTAGAAATGCTATAAGGAGTTAAGCTTAAATAAGTATACTAATTTTAATGGAAATAAGATTAAAAATATGTTAAGACATTTATATGATAGAAAATAGAGAAAGATGGAAAGGAATTGCTGAAACAATTAATGGAAGTGGAATACAAAGAGGGAGGTGAGAGGAGGTCGATGAAACAAGGGATTGAAAGATAGAATATGGAAAAGGTATGATGTATGTTTTTAAATTGTTTTTGTTTTGTATTGTTTAGTTTATTGTGTTATACTGTATTGTATTGTTTTTTTTCTTTTTTGTTTTCTTTCTCTTTTTTCTTTTCTGTAAGCTCTAAAAGTAATAAATATTATTTTTTAAAAAAAAATCTTCCTGAATACTGATGAGTGTTTGTTATCATTAGTCCAGGCATAGGAATCAAAGCATCTCTGATATCCTTTTACAACTGGTACTCAGGGAGGCACTTCAGAAATACAGTAAATGGTGGTTAAAACAGCTTGAAGGACCAGTATAATTGCAGTGATTTGGTTGCATCCATTTTAATACAAATGACATAGATCCAAAGCTTGCCAATTTAAAGTTTAATGGTAGGAAAACTGTCTGTTTTTGCTTTTTTGTTGCTGGAACTCTTTTGTGTTTTTTAAAAAAGAAAGTACATATCTTGTATGTACTTTAGGGTTACAGATTTAAAAAGATGCTCTAAAGTACCTAATGATTTTCTGTGTTTCTCCAGCACCATCCACATTCAAAAATAGTAGTTACGTCAATGATGCCATATTCATCCACAGAAAAAATGTTCCATGTAATTACTGTTGGAGGCAGAATAACCAGAAAATGATTTCCTTTTATTATCCTTTATGCCAGGTCAATTATCAATTGATCCAAAATAAAATGACAGTAGTTTATCTTTGAGCTTTATCACCCTTGGCTTTCTTCTGCTTGTCTCCTATATAGGTATCCAATATTGCACTTATTGTTAAGGTTCAATTACTTCCATATTTAAGCCAATATACAATTCAGTTTGCTTGGTGGGAGCTAAAGACGCATGCTAAGAACTAGAAATAGGTTCTCTTTCTCAAATGAATAATGTTTCAAATTGATGTAAGACACAGAAAGGCTGGTAAACTGCTCCACTGAGTGAGCTACAATTTTGAAAAGAAAAACCTTATCCTGTAAAAATCAGCTTTATTTTGTCTCTAAGTTCCCTTCACAGTTCAGATTGTGGAATGTTTATAAGAAGAATGAAAAACATACTTGATAGTGAATAGTGCAATCTAAGGGTTGTGAATTTTGCCATCAACTGTTTTTTATAGTCTCACTGACGCAACTGCATTTTGAGCCTCTGCGTAATTAGAACAAAATGTAAAAAAAATATTGTGGTAGCCTAATTTTAGCATTGAAAAAAAGTGAGGTTTTCCATTTAGTAAAAATTATTCAAACATAGCCCTTTGGGGGACTAGAATCATGGTCACAAAAACTCTGATTTAATAATGGTAGCTGTTTTTTTCTGACTCAACTGAAAGTTTACACAGGATATGGAGAAGTGAGAAGTAACAGCTAATATTGTTAAGACTGGTTGATGGGGGGAAATAGAATTTGCATAGCTTGGGGCATAAAACTCATGAGTTTTCTTGTGGCATTGCAGCTGGTCATGGCTAGGATTATGAGCAAGAGTGACCATGGATGTGATTGTGGGCGCGACAACTGGCACAACAAATCTTGTGTTGCTCATGTTTTAGCATGTGTTTTATAATACCACCTACCAGCAAGCTTCTGAGAATTTATTGGAGGTGCCATGAAAATTCTCCCAAATCTTCAGCTTAATCTCAAAAGGAAAAAGGTCAGTGTGGCTTTTATAGCCTCAGAGTTTGTTTTTGACAAGGGCTCGTTTATCTGTAACTCACACTGTGGAACTTTAGTGGATCTAAAACTCTTATAGATGGGCAAACACTAATGTAATTGGCGGGGAACTCTCACTGATGATGTGGTTTTGATGTAATTTATTCCTTTTTTAGTAGAGTTGCCTACCACTGAAATATTTTTATTTGATAAGTCATCTACCTTTTCACCAGTTAGAATAATAATAGGTTAAAAGCGTAAGCAAATGTGTGCATTATAAAATCATTAAAAAATGTATTTCTAAGATAATGAAAGAAGATAACTAATGAATTAATCAGCAAATGTTATCTCTTAGTGTTAAAAGGGAAAACTGCCTTTAATATTGCTCCCTAGTATCATATAGCCTCAAAAAATAAAGGTGTGTGCCGTTAACTAAACTAAAATGGTGGTTCCATGTGGGTATTAATAGAGTGATACATTTTTCAGCATGCACAGGGCCAATATCTTTTATATATATATATATATATATATATATATATATATATATATATATATATATATATATACTATTTATTAGATTTATATACCACTCTGCATAATAAGATTTAAGGGTAGTTCACAGAATAAAATATAAAACGTTTATTCAGAAGTAAGTAATACTCAGCAGAAATCCCCTGCAACTTTAATTAAAGCTTCTTATTTGTGGTTTCTGCCTTTTATTTCTTCCCATTCAGTAATATTTTGCAACAAACTAAAATAAAGTTTAAAATGAATAATTGAGCCCCACTCCCTTGGGAACAGGCTGCTGAATTAAGGGGCAATTAATCAGTAATGCAACGGTACACTAAACAGAATGAAATTACAGGCACCTTCTATTTGAATGTGCAGGTTCTGGTGGAAAGACTCAACATCATATACAGTGGTACCTTTGGTTAAGAACTGAATTCGTTCCGGAGGTCCATTCTTAACCTGAAACTGTTCTTAACCTGAGGTACCACTTTATCTAATGGGGCCTCCTGCTGCCACCACACCGCCACCATGTGATTTCCGTTCTCATCCTGAAGTAAAGTTCTTTACCCGAGGTACTACTTCCAGGTTAGCAGAGTCTGTAACCTGAAGCGTCTGTAACCCGAAGTGTTTGTAACCTGAGGTACCACTTGTAAGCTATACCTGCAGAATTCCCCCCCTTTTAAGCAGAAGTTCAAGAGGCCTGTCCTCTTCTGCACCTGGTCTAAAGACCTTGAGAAAAGCCCAAAAGGCTCCACGTATTTACAGTGTGGTCTTCCCAAGCCCTTCCATCTGAGATCCTTTCAGTGCTGAGGAATAAGTTAAGAGCTTTATGCCCAGAATGTAGGATGCTGCCCTTATACCAAATCAGGCCCCTGGTCCATTAACATTGTGCCCATGGGTGCTGTGGCACCCACAAAACCCTATCAAGTTCCCAGCCAAGTTTTCCATCTTCCTCACACACACCCCAAGTGAATTTCAAAGTCTAAGCTTGAGGAAGCTGTCTCAGTATTCCTTCCTGGTTGCCCACTTCTGCTGAAGCCTCTCTCTTCTTGTGGGTATATTGTTTATTAATATCCTTCCTAACCTGCGCTAGCAAGTTTCTTCACTTAGCATAGTGCATTCCCCTTCTTGTGCAGCAGAAAACTGGTTGCAAACTCATGTGAGTTTCTTAAGGCAATAAACTATTCAATCTGTCTTGCCCAGATTGAGATATGTTCTAATATTCCTGGTAAGACCCCTTTGAACTCCTCCTAAAAGAATAAAGGCACCACAGTCTTATTCATAACTAACATAGTTTTAATTATGATCAGGCAGAGCACGGTGTGATCCCTGAAGGCAGGCTTTAGGCTTAAAGTTACAAACATGTACAAACAGGTTTACCCCATAGGGGAGATAACCTGGGGGACTGCTTGGCTGGCAGCCAGCAGTACAGTCCAGGAAGTTCGCAGGACAAAAGGAAGATTGAAGAGGGGAAGGTAGCTGTGTGACTTGGCCTTTTACCAGGTCTGGAAAGGTCACGCCCACCTCCTAGTCACATGCAAGGAAGGATGCTCCAGGTCTGGAGGAACAGGAAGTTTCGACTGGCTGGACCAACATCCCCTGTATGACACACTCTAGCAAAACAAGTAATGTTGTACTTGACTGCTCCCAGTGGATTACATCCCACACTTCTGTAATGACCACAGGATAAAAGCCATCGGAGTTTTCAATGGACGCTGGCATTAGACACCAAGGAGAGGAAGAGATAGAAAGGAAAGGGAGAACTATAGTTTGTTCAGGAGCTGAGAGTTATTAGAAGACCCCCTTTCCCCTCGCAGAGCTAACAACTCTCAGCACCCTTAATAAACAACAGTTTCCAGTATTCTTGAGAAGCCATGATTGTTTAAAGCTTGAAATGCATGGTGCAGATGAGGCACCTATGATACTTTTCTGTGATGTTCTCTGAAGGTTTGAGAACTAACTTTCAAAAGGCTGCCCACTATTTGGGGAAGTTAGAAAAAAATCCCCAGAGGGTTAGGTTGTGTTGTGTCTCTTGCAGCAAAGACAGCTAGACACCTTAAAGACTAACACGTTTATTCTGATGTATGAAGTGTTATCCTAAGTTGCAAGTACATGGTTGCAAGGTGGGAATTGTAAACAGTCAGGTTAGAAGAAAACAAACGGAGAAAAGTACAGTCGGTTGTCATTGCATTGACAGCACTGCTCATTAACAAAAAAAGAGGAGGAAGCAAAGCCAATGGCCATCCAGAGAGTTGGCCTGGCATCTACATCAGTATTTTCTGCACAGACTGGATTTCAGGTCTTTCCCAGCCCATACTGAAGATGCCAGGGATTGGTTATGTTTTGGTTCTCATATTATTTCAGAAATTGTGAATTTTAGAGATTTGGCTTTAAAGGTGAAGTGAATCAGAATTATCTCCCATTCCTAGTTCTGAGTATTAGCTGGGTTTAGGGAATCTGTTTTGATATTGCTATGAAAGCTTTATAACCTGTTTAAACAAGCAAATTAACAGTATATTTTCAATAATGAGGACAAAAACATGATAGCACTAGAAAGCCGGATAGAAAAGGTACCATAAATACATAGGAAAGGAAACCAACCATTTAAAAGCTGCTCTGAACTTTCTGCCACCTGTGTGGAAGCCAGGCAGGAAGTGTGCAATGAACTATAAGGGTGTTTTTATATCTCCAGTATAAAACTATATTTTTGGCTAATTGGGCAGTGAGTTATGAATGTGTGATTTCCTAGTGCAGATGAGGCCCCAATAAAATGAAGCAGAAAACTACATTATTTAATGTTCCCTGAAGCAATGTTAGTCTCTTAATGTGTTTTCATTAGATTATATACTAACAAATAAGATTCCTAGCAGGTGCTAACAAAAATCATCTTAATGAATGCCATGTGAAACCATATCCATTTGCCTAAGGATATGGCTGGTATGAAGGGTGATACTTTCCTGTTACAATGTTGTTTCTGTTTCCATTTGTGTTTGTGGGAAACTTAAGGGATCTTTTTGCTGAAGTATTTGGACAGAGCCTTGGGAGATAAAACTGGAAATTCTGTGGTGCAGCTCCTAAGAAACAAAAGTAAATAAGTTCTGCCGGCACAGCAGCTAGAACCCCATTTCATCAGATTTCCCTTCCTGCAGGATTTCTGATGACCAGACTAGATCCCCAAATGCCAGCTTGTCAGACTTTCCTACTATGTGTGTTAGATCCTTGCCCTTCCTGGCTCATTAAAAAGACCAGTGGGGGACTAGCTTGAGTAGCCAGTGCCTCCTTGCAACAAGGCAATGTTCCAGCATGCCTAAAGGAGGATGGCCCTTCCTCCTCAAAAAAAGCCCTTCCTGAATCCCACCATACTGGATACTTCTCAGCCAGCCTCCAATATCCCATGCATGTGGTGGCATCTCAGCTCCAGGGGTTTCTTGGTTATCTAGCTCCATTTCAAGCTGGTTTCAAGCCTGGTTATTGGATGGAGACAGCTTTGGTCCCCTCGGTGGATAACTTACACTGGGAAATGGACAGGGGAGTGTGGTTCTGCTGGACCAGCACAGAAGGAAAGAGCACAGAAATTGACTCTGGCTACAAACCTGTGCATATTTTCAGGGGAGAGCAGGTAAGAACATAAAAATAACCTGCTGGATCAGGCCAATGGCCCATTTAGTCCAGCATCCTGTTCTCACTGTGGCCAGCTAGATGCCTGGGGAAAATCTGAAAGCAGGACCTGAGCACAACAGCATTCTCCCATCCTGCATTTCCAGCAGCTGGCAATCAGTAGAGATAGAATGTGAACGTTGTGGCTAGTGCCCACTGAAATCAGCAGGGTCTAATTCTGGATAGACTTGAATAGGATTACACTGTCCATCAATTAAAATGGGTTTCATTTAGTCAGTTTAGTCATGGGCCATTGTGGACATCATTCAATCAACCATTGCAAAAAATAATGAGGATCGAGACCAGGAACAGAGGAAACAGAAAGAAGAGAAAAATAGGCTTTGTAGCAGGTTTTCAGTATGGATCCCTTTCCTCCAACTGAAACAAACAGAACACAGCTAGCACAATGGAAGCTCGCCTTCAGCTGCTCAGCACAACTATTCATAATAGTTAATCATAAAAAAAAATGTTACCATCTGCAAACTAGTAGATAAGCGTATCATAGTAATATTTCTTCTCATAAATTTAAGCATCACTTTGCATTTCTTTTGTTCAGCAAATTCATCAGCTATGTGTCCTAATTTAATTTTCATATGTTCTTTCATATTCAGTGGATAATAGCTCTAAGCCATAAGGACTCCCTTGTTTCAATATCTTCCTCATCTGTATCATTTGAAACTGCACATACAACTCTCAACTCATAAAAGTGGTGTTGTTACTATAGCTAAGCAGATGGTGCTATTAAAAGGCTGGTCACAGTTGCAAATGAAGGTCACACCTCTCTGACATCACATGCTCCATCATGCAGTTTATTTCGCTTAGCCTCTGGATCCCATCCATACCCTGCCAAGTCCCCTTTGATATCTTAGGTTGGTATCTAAGGTAGTCCATCTGTCTGCTGAAAGCAACTCCAGTGTGCCTTACTTGCAATGACCAGTGCATCATAATGTTTTATCACACCCCTCTAAGCAGCAAGCAGCTCCTCTTGGGTTATTTACAACCCTGCCTTGGTTTTCCAGCATAAAGGGGCAAAAGTTCTGACACCCAGAATCTTCAGGCAGCATCAGAATGATTGACAATATATCCACAGATGAGTCAAGCTGGAATTAGAACATCTCTGAAATGATACTGCCTTAAAAGATGCAACCAGATGGTATTTGTAAAGGGGTACAAATTTTAATCCTGTGCAAAGGTTGGCTTGATTAACTATCAGGTTAGTGACCCCATCACAGATTTGCAACTGGAGTGCTTTCTATTTATTTCAGGGAACCGGCTAGGACAGCTCTGTAGCCAGCCTTCTTGGATATATACTGCACCCAGGGTTGAGGTGAGGTAAAGTTAAGTGCAGCCACACAGTAATAACATAACAAACAGTGGCAGAGTTTATTTTCACAGAGGTTGCCTTAGTGCTATTGGTTCTATAATGTTGTGCACAAGTGAATGCAGCCCCAAGGATGAGAAATGCTTCTGGCTAGAAGAAACGGTGACTCTGTGTCCTTCTCAGGATTTGATTGTGTAGCAAGGCCAGCTGGTCACTGGGATTCATTTAGGATTGCTGGGAATTCTAACTCTGTGAGGGGTAAACCGCAGTACATGAGGGGGGGGGGGAATGTGCTTTGAATGTGCTTTAAAAAGTATAGTGTATATCCAGCTATGTTTGAGATGAGGAAAGAGAAAAAGGTTTATTTGTACCTCCTTCATTTGTGAAAACCAGGACTTAATTTAGACCAAGGCTTGGCCCCAGAGCCTGACTTCAGCTTGCAGTAAACTTAGCCTTGGGGCATGTGGTGGTTAATGAAGAGCATAGTGCTTCTGAGCATGTGACAACTGCTTTCTTCCCCCCACCACTGAGAAGACTCTTGCACATCTGGGATGATTAGGAGGAAAGACTGACAGGTAAGGGAATGTACCTTGCAAGCATTCTTAAAAGCCTGACAGCTCACCTATCAGAGGTGAAGCAGGGCTGCAAATCTTGATATATATTAATTGTTGGCTGCAGGGGGTTGGACTAGACGGCCCTCGGGGTCCCTTCCAAATCGACAGTTTTGTGATTCTATGGTTCTATGATGTATGCAGTTTGCATTCAGTTTAGATGTGGAAATGCTAAATTATCCCAAAATCTGGAAGTGGGCAAACAGCGAGCGAGAGACAGCACATCTCGCTGGGGCTTTGCAAGCAGGGAGTGGGCACGAGGAGGCGCGCAGCTGTCAATTTGGACCCTCCTCGTCATCGCCACGCACTTTGTCGCCCTGTCAGGAATCCCGTTACCATGGGTTACCCTATCAGACAGGGGACAGGATGCCTCCCCTTCCCAAGTGCTTTATAAAAAGAAAAAGGGGGAGAGGGAAGGAGCCCCATAGACGACGCTGCTGCTGCTGCTGCTGCTTCCTCCTATCAGCAGAGGCAGGAGAGCAAACTTCAGCGAGGGCCAGCGTGGGAACAGCAGCATGGCTCTCCGGCTCCAGGGTCCCCTCCTCCTGGTCTTCCTGGCAGCCCTCCGGGTGGGAGAGAGCCGCTACTTCGAGGTGAGCAATGCCCTGGCGCTCGGACGCCCCTTCCCCTCTTAGAGATCCCCAGCCTGAAAGCCCTTAGGATGTGGAAGAGAGAGTGTCTCTCCTTCGGGAGCTGGGCGCGCTGCTGCTGCTGCTGCTGCTGCTGCTGCTGACGCCGCTGTTGTCCTTTTTGCCTTTGTGTCTCCAGGTGAGGGACGCGGGCGCCCAGGAGCCCTTTCTGCTGCTCAACGCGGAGCTGAAGAGGGAGCTCTCCGAGGGGCAGTTCTACCGCCGGGCGCTGCGTGAGTCGCTTCCTTCTGGGCGGACGAGGAGGGGAGCCCACTTCATGGGTGGGACTCCGGGCTGGGCTGGGGAAGGGATGGAAGCCGAAGAGCCCGGGGAGAGGAGGGGATGGAGGCCAGGGGAATGCGCCAGGCAGTGCAGTCTAGTGGCTAGAGCAAAGGTGAGGAGACCTGTGACCCTCCAGGGAGTTGAACAGGAGATGGGATTTCTGCATCCTGTCAAACTCTTTTGAATAGCTATTAAAGACACAGGACAGGAGGAAACTCAACTAGTTCTCCCTAGAAAGGCACTCTGCACATGTTCAGAAGCACTTTCATTTTTATTCTTACCAAGGCCATTCTTTGGCATTCTCAAAAAGGGCTCCTTAGCTAACTTCCCCTTATGTACGTGTAGACTAGAGGGGAAAGCTGGGAGGATGGGAGAGTCCCAGGTTCCAATGCCCTCCACCATGAAGCTCTTTGGGTGACCTTGAGCCAGTCACTCTCCTTCAGCCTAAGTCTGCAGTCCTGGCACCAATTACCTGAATTCAATAGGACTCACTTCCAAATAGGCATGGTCAATATTTCACAGTAAACTAAGTTATAAAATCGGAAGATGGGGAGGAGGGGTGGGCTTAAGAAGGAATGAATGAGGTGATAAATACATATACATAATGGGAAATTAGCTATGGAGCCCTTTTCTTGAGTCCCAAAGTAGTATTGGCAAGAAAAAAGAAAGTGCCTTTCTAGGGTGATCTGGAACATAAGCCAGGCTTCCTCCCGTTTCTTTAATAGTACAGAGATAGTTGCATAGCTACATAGAAGAGAACAGTTTGACGGGAGAAGTTTGCAGAAATCCCTTCTTCTGTTCAACTCTGAAAAAGATTGTTCTGTTTTGCATCTGATCACTCCATGCATTTCGGATTCTAACTAATAACGACAGTCAAGCATCCTCTTTTTCCCTCTAAGTAAGGAGCCAGGACTTCTAGTTCATGGGGCTCACTTCCAGGATGTGGGGCTTACTTCCAGCTTCAGCTTCTCCCCAGTGTTTCTACAAATGAATTCTTCTTGTGGTGGAGTTTTGACAACTGGGAGATGATGACCTAGAGGAAGTGCGGCAGGGAAACTGAGGGAGAGGGGGAGGAAGAAAAAGTGTTATTGAAATATGAGTACAGAAGGCTGTGGTGACCTTTGAGAGGGAAGAGGGAACAGAAGTTGGTTAAGGGAAGTAGTACTGAGAGAGATAATGAGGCCCATCTTGTCTTAAAAGTAATGCTGCTTCTTTTGGAACCCCCTTACCACTAATTCCCAATATGTCAGTTCTAATTTTGATTCTTTTGTATTGAGAGAAAAGCACCCTAGGGTGTGGCCTTCATTGCTATGTTACACTGCTGAGCCCTTGCACTTCCAAGTTTATTAACCCCTAGCTGGGGAAACAGGAGGTATGGATTCCCTTTAGGAGGAAAAACTGTACACCATTCTTTTCAGCGAGCGTTATTGTGGCTGCCACCTCAGAAAACAGTGCTCTACCCTGAGCAGAGTGGGGACGAAATAGTAGGCAATGAATGCCAGGATGTGGGGGGAAGGCTTGACAATGTTCTGCTCCTGATAGTGTTCTGCAGAGAGCATCTCTGGGACAGAGAATTGAGATGTGCTCATTGGGAATAGATGGATACCGAATGAAAGGCAGATTGTACGTAAGAGCTCCCTTCATAAGATGCATGGAGTGCTATCTTCAGAAGCAGTGTGTGTGTGTGTGTGTGTGTGTGTGTGATCTCTCACACTCTTTCTCTCTCTTCCACGCACACAAATGTAACCACATATCCACATACTTAGAGGAGAAATTGTAAATAGTGGGGTTAAAAGGCAATGAAATAAAAGAGAGACATTTTACGGCCATTCATTGTAAAGTTTTTAGGTTTACAAAATAAGCATAGTAACTGTTATCTTTATTGGTTAATTTAAAAAACTGAGTACGATGCCTTATACATGGTCAAACTATTTGCCCATATGGCAGTGGCTGTCAAGAATTCCATCCATCCTCCACCAGCTCGCTCACTGGCCAGCATGGAATTTCTGGTTGCCTAAGAGGTACAAGCAGGCAATTTATTAAAGCCGTGGTTGTCTTGATTCCATGAAGATCAGCTTAAATTGATGACTTGAAAAATACTTATTAGAGTTGTCCATTAAGGAAACCAATATGGAAATATGAGAAAGCATCATCTTTAGATTGAGCTACCGTAAGCCCAGTGAAGCTTAGCAAGGTCTGAATGCATAAATAGGAGTCAGGTAATACTTAGCAGGGCCACAAAAGGTGTTTTAGAGGGGAGCTTAACATCATAAACAGGTCACTGGGAACAGGTTTTCTTTGGTAATTGGATTTTCCATGAAAGGGGGCAATCTCGATTAAATTGGGTGGGGGGGGGAGATGTTTTAGTATTTTGTGCAGACCCTGCAAGCAGCTTGTATTCCTGAGAATTGCTGATCCCACAATACATCACTCATCAGGAACACCCTTGATGAAAGGCTTTTTTACTTTTCATTCTGGTATCTCTGTTTGAAAACAAAATATAGAATGAGAATCAGCTGTGAGACAGAAAGGAATCACTCGGCTGCCTTTATTCTCCCCATCTCCAGGATGCATTGACATGCTGAGCATAGAAGGACAATTCAGCTTCGCGGCGCAGCAGCCCCAGCTGCACTGTGCTACTTTCTTCATAGCAGACCCAACCGAGCTCCTCACAATAGACTTTGATTTTGTCAACATTGACTGTCAAGCAGGAGATTTCCTGAAGGTATGAGGTTTGCAATGCCTGGTGGTCTTAGCAGGGCTGTCCTGAATGTGTGAATGTGTGCAGCAGGGCAGAAGAGAGAAAACTGTTGCCCCTTTTGGAGGATCTGCCATGCTGATTTGGCAGTGGATACACAAACAGGGTCAGAATAAAGGTTGTCCTTCCAATCCGTTCTCAAAATTTTCCCAGGACATGGTTAATCACACAAATGGCAAGTGGAAGAACTCACAATACCAGAATCCCTTCTCTGCAGGTCTGCTCTTAGCTGCAGGGCTAATGTTTGCTTCAGGGCCAACCCACCCATAAAGCAAACTGAAGCATCTGCCTCAGGCAGTGGAAACCCACTGAGCAGTGCCCCTGTGGGCACACCACCCACCTCCTGGTACCACAGTGGTCACAAGAGATCTTGCCGGAAGCTGCCACATGATCTCAATAAGCAAGGTTTCTGCAAGAGAGCAGGAGGGACAGCAGTGGGGGTGCCACCTTCCCATTTATCCTCAGGGAGCAAAAGAGAATTGGCTGCCCCTGGTTTCCTTCATAGCTGCTAGTGGGGCTAAGAATCAGCCCATAGTAAATTCTGTTCAATGGTGAAAATGGTCAAGAGCAGAGAGGTGGAGTCTTGGCAGAACATTGTCAGAGTTTTGCTCCAAATCTAGCATGTTTTGGCCAGTTATGCTTCGTTGACAAGAAGCACTGGAAATAAAGGAAAACAAGGATGATGAACCTGCAGCCTCTGGATGTTCTTTGGCCATTATTCCTGACTATTGGCCACTCTGGCTGAGGCTGATGGAGCCGGTGTCCAACTACAGCTAGAGGACCACAAGCTCCCTATCCTTGCTTTAAAAGGTCCTTCTGTAAAGGGCCACCTAATAGAAGGACAGGGACGTGTATCTCATCACTGCTCACATCAGCAGCAATGCCCAGTAGGGTGCCTGTGACAGTTATGGTCACATTTAGCAATTTCAATAGCAAAAAAGGCACTACTTGCAAGGAAGAATTACATTTTCCCAATTAGAAAATGAAGCACATCCACTGCTGGGAAATGTTGTCACTACAAGCAAAGCATGGCCTTGAAGGATAATGTCTAGACACCATGCAACAAATAAAAAATAACTGTGCATTTATTTGCACTTAACGATGATCGCATGGAAAGGCCTTATGTGGAGCATCTAAAGTGATTGCTAAGTAAACACAATTAGCAATCGGTTCTGTCAATGCACTTGTTTGTCTGCCTCAACAGAGCATACAAGCATTTTAATTTTCTTAGATCTGAAATATGAAGTATCTTTCACAGTTCTCTGTACATCTTAAGGACCTAGCGTGATCAGAGCCGAGAGTAGCAAGCATGAATTCAGACAGCATGGAAATATGTGCATAACTTATGCTGTGTGCCAGAATCTCGGGATCAGGTCATGGATGGCAATATAAGCTTTGCAGAAAATGTTTGGGAAAGAGAGGAGGGACCAGCATCTGTTTCTTTACAGCTGGCACAAACTTCAAAGTGAGACAAATAAGAGAGCAACAGCTGAAAAGGAGTCTGACATACTAATACTGTCACTCGTTTGACACTGCATATTGATCACTCAGATTGCTCCAAGTTTAAATGCCAGGCTTCAGAAATGTGTCCCCTCTAATTAAACACAATTATTAAAATATTTGAAGTGGAAAACTGCAGGGAATGTCAGAGTAATTAAGCACTGCGGTATAAAGTGATGACTTATGATTGATGTTAATGCCAAGTCTTACGTGGAACAGATTGGTCAACATTTCAGATAAGGGTTAGGAAGGGGGGAAGTGGTCCCAGGACTCCAAATAAAAATATCACTGGACTGTTCTATAACCAAAAGGATTACCACTGTGTTCCCAATCCAAATTGGGGCCCCATGGCTCCTATTTAATTAAAAAACACACATGGGAGACAAGATCTCCCGTAACTCAGAACTACATGGGCAAGGCCTGTTAAGTGGTTTATTCCCACACAAGTGTTAACATTCCTCCTGGATCTGCAAAATAGGAATGGGATCTTAAGCTTCTACTCTCGAGCCATTTATTCCTGAGCAGTAGTCATTGCATTTCTGCAGGGCTTCTCCAGGATATCTAGCTCTGAGTGCTGTGGTCTGTGCCTCTGCAAAGCAGATCAGCATAAAAAACTTCATATTTATGGGGTTGTGGTTGTTCTTTAAGGGAAAACTGCTACACAGGTGCCACTCAGGTGCTGGCTTGTGCTTCTGGGAATTGTAGTGAGAAAGTAAACACTAATTGTCCTTTTCATTGCTGCATCCCTCTAGGTGTTTGATGGCTGGATATTGAAAGGTGAGAAGTTTCCCAGTTCCTTGGACCATCCTCTCCCCACCTCCGAAAGATACATAGATTTTTGTGAAGGCAACAGCATCAGGAGCACCATCAGGTCATCACAGAATGTGGCAATGATCTTCTTTGGGATTCATGAACCGGGAAATGGATTCACAGTAACAATAAAGAAAAAGCCCAACCTTTTCCGTAAGCATTGTTTCATGTTGTCATCTGAGTAAAAAGAATGCCAGTGATCTCATATGCACATTTATATGAGCAGTGCTGTGATAAAATATTCTGTGGTCCAGTCAAAAGATTTGTTCTGCCAAAAAACAAGTACATTGGGTAGTATATGAGTCTTGAGTGCTGTCTCATAATATCATGATGAAGATGATGATGCAGGACCATTATTGTGGCCTTTCAGGCAATCAGGACATTGCAAATGTTTGGTGTCAGGTGCCAAGCATTTGTCTGAAATAATTTAGAATAGTCTATTGTAGATTGAGTTAATTAAACGCACCAGTTTCTGGAGCAATATACCAATTCACACTAGCTCTTGTGCTACTTAACAAGGACAAACAAATCATCTTGCAAGCATTTGAGGAATTCCATGCTAGAGACAATTAGGAAAGGAACTGAAAATAAAATTGTCAATGTCTTAATGCTATACTGTACTATACAAATCTATGGTGTGTTTGCATTTGGAATACAGTGCACAGTTCTGGTTACCTTGCCTCAGAAAGGATATTGCGGAGTTAGAAAAGGCTCCAGAAAGGGAAACCAAAATGATCAAGGGGAGGAATGAGGAAAGACTGCAGTATTTTAGTGTAGAAAAAAAAGAGTCAGAGGAAACATGCCATAGAGAAGGCGGATAGAGAAAAGTTTTGGCTCCCTCTCAAAGCTAGATCTTTTGCACATCCAATGAAGATTAATGTTGGAAGATTCAGGACATCTAAACCAAAGCATTTATTCACTCAGCAGATAGTTAAACTATGGAAATCACTCCACAGGAGGGAATCATGACCACCAACTTGGATGACTTTAAAAGAATAGACAAATTCATGGAGGATACGGCTGTCAATTTCCTCCCAGAATACGAGTTTCTGGAAACTGCAAAAGGGGAGAGTGCTCATGCGCTCAGGTCCTATTTGCGGGTCTCTGTAAGAACAGGATGCTGCACTAGTTGGGTCAGTGGCTTGATCCAGCAGGCTCTTTTTATGCTTAAACATTTCATTTAGTTTAGTCCTGAGGCATCAGGTAAAATGTCTGCATTGAACATATTGTGATCAAGTAACTCTGTATCTTTCCCCTATACTAAAGCTTGCAATGTCATCTCTCAGACCCCTGCTGGAAGGTTTACCATGCTCATTCCTCATCAGCGCAGGAACTGCAGCTTTTCTATAATCTACCCAGTGGTGATAAAAATATCTGATCTTATGCTGGGCCACTTGAATGGCCTCCGCTTAAAGGTGAGTTGATGGTTTTGTACTAAGCCATCAATGGAAATTTTATATGGATCATCGGGTTATGCTGTAAATCCTTTATACAGGCCACACCAGTATTTCTTTTAAATAGCCCATTATGTAAACATAAATCTGTACTTATTCTGTACTTATTCCTTGCAGAGTGCAATGCAAACTGGCAAAATATCTTAGGGGGCTTTTTGCATATTGAGAGCTCTCCTAGTAGAATCATGCTGACAATGGACTTACCAACTTGAGCATTTATTTGTTTTTACTTTGGGTGTGTTTTTGATTTAAAAAATTTAATTGTTTCACTGTATTTTGTAAATACAGTTTGGGACATTCTGTTGTGGAAATTGATTAATGAATTCAACTAACTAACTTATCAATGGTCATGATACACAATACCTTTGACTGAGGGTGATGATCAGTTTCTTCTTACATGGTGAGATCCATAAACTCTGCTGCAGTGCTATGATTCTTCAGCAATAGCTGCCACCATGCATAGCATCACTGCACACCAATGGCTACCAGTGGATAATTTTCCTGGTCTATGCAGCATCTATCCTAGGCAATGGACACTCTAAGTAGCACAAACTTCTGTATGCAGGTTAACCATTTAAAAAATAAAAATATTTAAAGAGCTACATGAAACCTTCTGCAATTGGATAAAATTCAGAGTAAAATATATTTGGTCAATGTTACTGCACTTAATTCTGCATCTCTTTTTACAGAAACCCACCGTAGGCTGTGGAGGAGTAGGAGATTTTTTGGAGCTCTTGGGAGGAAATGGGTTAGATCCCTCTAAGATGTTCCCTTTAGCTGATCTGTGCCACTCCTTCCATGGCCCAGGTGAGTTCTTGCTTTAATGTCACCTATTCAAATGTTTCTAAAGAATGATACAGAAAGAGTTGTGAAATCTGATTGCTTTACACTCAAGTCCTAAATCTTTTGCTGCTATTTACCTGCACTGCTGGAATAACACCTTACTCTGCGAGACTGCACGGACACTGCTATCTGTTGGGTCCATCGTATATGGTGCTTAGCTAAGGAGCAAGAGAATGACACTGTGCCAACCTTCCCCAACCTGGTGCCCTTCAGGCATTTCAGACTCTAACGCCCATCAGCCTCAGTCAGCGTGGTTGTGTTGGTTGAGGCTGATGAGATTTGTATTCCAAAATATCTGGAGGCACCAAGTTGAGGTAAGTTTCGCTATGCCAGTGCTGTACTTGATGACACTGAGCTTTTTAACAAAACAAAAAACAAAAAAAAGTTTTAACAGGGCGAAGTAACAGAGATGGATATAACATGAAAAGCTAACATCACAGAGCCTTTCAAAACTCCCTTCTCACTGTACGCAAACCTTGTTTTAAACTGCTACCTTTCCCACTCAGTTTCATTCCCTGCCCACGCTACTGAAACCTCTACCATTGTTTAAAATCAGTACTTTCCCCAGCCCTGCTTTATTCAAATTTCTGTATTTGTTTAAAATGGCCACTTTCCCCCTCTCAGTATCTCTCCATTTCTGCATTACTCAACTGTCCCCCTTTCAGTGTTTCAATTTTTTATTTCTTTTTGCTATACTCACGCTTCCATTCCTAACTGCCTCATGTGAGAGGGATAATGAATGTTGAGCCCTCAAATATTTTATAGTACTTTCATATAAGGAATGCAATTAACTCAAACCTCTGTTGTTGTTTAAAACTGCCATTTCCCTCTCAGTTTCTTTCACCCCTCCTTTACTCAAACTTCTGTTGTTACATTTTAAACCACCACTTTTCCTCTCTGTGTTCCTCCCTTCTTTTTTCCATACTGTGACCACTGCTGTTGTGCACCTTTTGGTCCCTCACCCTACCCTGACTTCATTCAAATCCAGAATTCTACAAATCCTTCAGTGGGAGCTGTGCAGTGACATTCTTCCTTTTTTATTACATAGAAATAGGCTTTAGATATAGACTAATGCAACCTTCACAAACATAGTGCTTTCCTCATATTTTGGACAGCTCCAACTGACATGGTCGTGCATTGTCTGTTATTCCAAACAATAACAAGGTGTTCTTTATCTTTTGACTAGCCCAAATGAAGATAGGCTGTGACAACACTGTGCTGCGAATGGTCTCCAGTGGCAAACATATCAATCGTGTAACATTTGAGTATCATCAGCTGGAGCAACATGAACTGGAAAACAGAAAGGAGAACAGCCTTGAAGAGTTTTGTCTTTCAAATATTTGAGAAACAAGACAAGTCACTCGTGATTGAAATGTAATGTTAATTTTAAGCAGCTAACTTTATGTAACCTTTCTAGGGTTCAGACATTTATCTTTTCTTACTAAATCAATTTTTTTCCATTATCAGAACAGTATTGATCCTAGCTTTTCTCCCTTACGTGTATTTAGTATTATCTAATACACAAGGATCCATATGGATTCTGAAAGCATGTGTACACATCCATTGATTCAGAGAAAAAGACAAGCACACACACCAATTGTTTCCAATGGAAGTATTCTTTCAAATACTTTTGTAATTGTTTTGAGTGCACATGTAACGCTGAGGGCGCTCCAGAGTTCACTTAGCAATTTCCCCTCTTTTGCATCAGTCACAAGTATAAAAAGATGCATAAAGAGAAATTACACTTCAATTTTGTAAGTGAACGTTCTGTATTAGTGCGTGCCAATTCAATTGTTTGTTAATTTATTGATACAAATGTATAATTAGTTGTTTTTAATAAAATTTATAGCATGAAAAATGGTTTTTCTTCTACTGGTCCAGACATGAATAAATATATTCACAGTATTGGCAAAATCTAATTTTAGTGGTATTTTCCCCCCTTCATAAATCTCATCAGCTAGTATGGTGCCTTAGCTCAGTGGTTAGAGCATCTGCTTTGCATGCAGAAGATGCCAGGTTGAATCCCTGCCATCTCCAGGTAGAGGCTGGAGAGACTTCTGTCTGAACCCCTGGAGAGCCCCTGCCAGTCATTTTCGAAATACAGAGCTTGATGGACCAATGGTCTGGCTCAATATATGGCAGCTTCTGAAGTTTCCATGTACTAAAACCAATAATTGTTGATCTCTCTCACTAAAAAAAAGCTTGTGGACAATTCAACTAACATTGCTGCAGATATCAACTAAGTTTTTACACATGTATTAAAATGCAGGGTAAGTATTGTTTCTTGTACGAAGTTTTTAATTCTGTGATATTACATAAGTGGGCATAAGCATCCATGAGCAAAGACATATTTATTGGCAGGTATGTTTGTCCCTCAACATTGATCCAGCTGTTGGAATGCCCTGTAGGCAATGCAGCAAGCATGGGCATAGTTGGGGAGGCAGGGAGGGGCAGCTACCCGCCTCCCCCGATCAAGTAAAACAACAAAAATACTTTACTAACTGACCAATCACGTTGGTTCTGCCCCCCCAACGAAAGTCCTACCCCCCTAACAAAAATCCTGGCTATGCCCATGGCAGCAAGGTAACCTTGCTTTTCATTGTTAGTATCCCCATATACTAACCTTGGTTCACAAAACATGCACTTAGCGTAACTTTTAACAGAGTCGCAAGTGCAGAAAAGATTACAGGAGCTTCTCTAAGCCTTTCACACTCCATTTCACACATTCAGTGGTATGACTGGGAACAGGATCATGGACATAGGGAACTGTGCATTTGGTGGAATGCAAGAATGAGTTTGCCCCTGACCACTATACAATGCAATGGTGCAGTGGTAGTTTTGAAGTAGGGGAGCTCATCCTGTCAGCTCCCACAGCCACTCCTTCAAGGAGAGTCCATAGTCATGGCAGCTGTGTTGATTTATATGCACACTAAAGCAGAAGTAGAGAATGTTTTGTGGCCCAAGGGCCACATCCCCTTCTGAGGAATCTTCTGGCTGTGGTGGGTGTGGCCAGAGACAAAAGTGGGAGGAGCAATCCATGCATCGCTTACCTTAGTACAATAGTTTACATTCTAGCCATGGAAAAGGCAGAGCTTTCTTCATGTACATGCCCACCTCTCTATTCTCTATCCAGGCAAGGACACATTCCAGCCAACCAAAAGCACTGAAGGAGGATGCAGAGTAAGGCCATTGAGGGGAGTTGCCTGGGGAAGGAAGAAGAAAGGGCCAGGGAAGGTCCTAAGGATTGTATAATGAGGCCAGAAAGGCCACATTTGGCCCCTTGGCAGAAGGTTCCCCAACCCTGCCCTACAAAGCAGGCAGTATATAACACAATACCCATTCATGATCAATTGACAGTCAATAGTGAATTGACAAAGAGTGGTGTAGCACTTGACATGTTAGACTTTGGCTGTGTCGACCTGGGTTCACATCTCTGATTAGTTATGAAGTTCACAGGGTGATCTTGTCTAGCCTTCCTAACAAAGAGGTTGTGTGCCAGTCCAGACCTGTCATCTACATAATTCTCCCAAACTTGCAACACTGGAAAATCCTGCTTCATCTTATGACTCCATCACTCCTGCTATGAAACAAGTACCAGGGCTACACTCACCTGTATTCCTGCTCCACTATAGCACTGGCTCCATATATTGGGTGGAGCATGCAAAAAAAGGCACATAGCACTTTATGTGTGGCTACAGAGTCTGTATTTACAGTAAGGAACCTTGATCATATGTTGAACCTATTCTCACATTCCTTTGAGTACATGGTGGTCAGGAGCAGAGGCGGCAAGCGTCTTCAAGTTGAGTCGGTGTGGGGGGGGGATTGGATGATGGAGCATGTGGGCTGGAGAGACTCAAGTCTAACAAAAACTTCATAATCAAAGGCTGAGATTGCTGAACTAACTGGGATGGTACATCTGCCATGGAGACTAAAAACTATTTCCCCATGACTACAAATTGACTTTGGTGTCTAACAATCCCTGTTTCTGAGTGCTGCCCAGCAGGAGTGATGTGGAAGTCAGATTTGTGATGAAGCCCTCTATAAGAATGGATTTCACACAGTGTGCTATCAAGAGATGACTGCCAAAGAAAACACGTCACAAGGTCATTTGAACCAGCCTTTCACTATCAGAGGCAGTAAACAAGGTATATGGTTAAAAGAAACTGCACACCAAGCTGAGGTAAAGTTTGAGATAATCCTGACGCACTTCCAGGTTTCTATCTCTACTTCTGTCTAGGTTTGTTTAGATAAAATATTATTATTATTGCGATTATTATTTAGATTTCTTACCTGCCCTTCAACATGAGGCCCCAGAACAAGGTGTTGTTGTTTAGTCGTTTAGTCGTGTCCGACTCTTCGTGACCCCATGGACCAGAGCACGCCAGGCCCTCCTGTCTTCCACTGCCTCCCGCAGTTTGGTCAGACTCATGTTTGTAGCTTCGAAGACACTATCCAACCATCTCGTCCTCTGTCGTCCCCTTCTCCTTGTGCCCTCCATCTTTCCCAACATCAGGGTCTTTTCCAGGGAGTCTTCTCTTCTCATGAGGTGGCCAAAGTATTGGAGCCTCAGCTTCACGATCTGTCCTTCCAGTGAGCACTCAGGGCTGATTTCCTTAAGAATGGATCGGTTTGTTCTTCTTGCAGTCCATGGGACTCTCAAGAGTCTCCTCCAGCACCATAATTCAAAGGAATCAATTCTTCGGCGATCTGCCTTCTTTATGGTCCAGCTCTCGCTTCCATACATCACTACTGGGAAAACCATAGCTTTTACTATACGGACCTTTGTTGGCAAGGTGATGTCTCTACTTTTTAAGATGCTGTCTAGGTTTGTCATTGCTTTCCTCCCAAGAAGCAGGCGTCTCTTAAGTTCGTGGCTGCTGTCACCATCTGCAGTGATCATGGAGCCCAAGAAAGTAAAATCTCTCACTGCCTCCATTTCTTCTCCTTCTATTTGCCAGGAGGTGATGGGACCAGTGGCCATGATCTTCGTTTTTTTGATGTTGAGCTTCAGACCATATTTTGCGCTCTCCTCTTTCACCCTCATTAAAAGGTTCTTTAATTCCTCCTCACTTTCTGCCATCAAGGTTGTGTCATCTGCATATCTGAGGTTGTTGATATTTCTTCCGGCAATCTTAATTCCGGCTTCGGATTCATCCAGCCCAGCCTTTCGCATGATGAATTCTGCATATAAGTTAAATAAGCAGGGAGACAATATACAGCCTTGTCGTACTCCTTTCCCAATTTTGAACCAATCAGTTGTTCCATATCCAGTTCTAACTGTAGCTTCTTGTCCCACATAGAGATTTCTCAGGAGACAGATGAGGTGATCAGGCACTCCCATTTCTTTAAGAGCTTGCCATAGTTTGCTGTGGTCGACACAGTCAAAGGCTTTTGCATAGTCAATGAAGCAGAAGTAGATGTCTTTCTGGAACTCTCTAGCTTTCTCCATAATCCAGCGCATCTTTGCAATTTGGTCTCTGGTTCCTCTGCCTCTTCTAAATCCAGCTTGCACTTCTGGGAGTTCTCGGTCCACATACTGCTTGAGCCTTCCTTGTAGAATTTTAAGCATAACCTTGCTAGCGTGTGAAATGAGTGAAATTGTGCGGTAGTTGGAGCATTCTTTGGCACTGCCCTTCTTTGGGATTGGGATGTAGACTGATCTTCTCCAATCCTCTGGCCACTGCTGAGTTTTCCAAACTTGCTGGCATATTGAGTGTAGCACCTTAACAGCATCATCTTTTAAAATTTTAAATAGTTCAGCTGGAATACCATCACTTCCACTGGCCTTGTTATTTGCAGTGCTTTCTAAGGCCCATTTAACTTCACTCTCCAGGATGTCTGGCTCAAGGTCAGCAACCCCACTACCTGGGGTGTACGAGACATCCATATCTTTCTGGTATAATTCCTCTGTGTATTCTTGCCACCTCTTCTTGATGTCTTCTGCTTCTGTTAGGTCCTTACCACTTTTGTCCTTTATTATGGTAATCTTTGAACGAAATGTTCCTTTCATATCTCCAATTTTCTTGAACAGATCTCTGGTTCTTCCCATTCTGTTGTTTTCCTCTATTTCTTTGCATTGCTCATTTAAGAAGGCCTTCTTATCTCTCCTTGCTATTTTTTGGAAATCTGCATTCAATTTCCTGTATCTTTCTCTATCTCCCTCGCATTTTGCTTGCTTTCTCTCCCCCGCTATTTGTAAGGCCTCGTTGGACAGCCACTTTGCTTTCTTGCATTTCCTTTTCATTGAGATGGTTTTCGTTGCTGCCTCCTGTATAATGTTGCGAGCCTCCATCCATAGTTCTTCAGGCACTCTGTCCAGCAGATCTAAATCCTTAAACCTGTTCCTCACTTCCACTGTGTATTCATAAGGGATTTGATTTAGATTGTATCTTACCGGCCCAGTGGTTTTTCCTACTTTCTTCAGTTTAAGCTTGAATTTTGCTATAAGAAGCTGATGATCTGAGCCACAGTCAGCTCCAGGTCTTGTTTTTGCTGACTGTATCGAGCTTCTCCATCTTTGGCTGCAGAGAATATAATCAATCTGATTTCGATGCTGCCCATCTGGTGATGTCCACGTGTAGAGTCGTCTCTTGTGTTGTTGGAAAAGCGTGTTTGTGATGACCAGCTTGTTCTCTTGACAGAACTCTATTAGCCTTTGCCCTGCTTCATTTTGCTCTCCAAGGCCAAACTTGCCAGTTGTTCCTTTTATCTCTTGGTTCCCTACTTTAGCATTCCAATCTCCTATAATGAGAAGAACATCCTTCTTTGGTGTCACTTCTATAAGGTGTTGTAAGTCTTCATAGAATTGGTCAATTTCAGTTTCTTCCGCACCAGTAGTTGGTGCATAAACTTGGATTACTGTTATGTTAAAAGGTCTGCCTTGGATTCGTATCGAGATCATTCTATCATTTTTGAGATTGCAACCCAGTACTGCTTTCGCAACTCTTTTGTTGACTATGAGGGCCACTCCATTTCTTTTGCGGGTTTCTTGCCCACAGTAGTAGATATGATGGTCATCCGAACTAAATTCGCCCATTCCCATCCATTTTAGCTCACTGATGCCCAGGATGTCAATATTTATTCTTGCCATCTCATTTTTGACCACATCCAACTTACCCAGGTTCATGGTTCTTACATTCCAGGTTCCTATGCAATATTTTTCTTTACAGCATTGGACTTTCCTTTCGCTTCCAGGCATATCCGCAACTGAACGTCCTTTCGGCTTTAGCCCAACCGCTTCATCAGCTCTGGATCTACTTGTACTTGTCCTCCGCTCTTCCCCAGTAGCATGTTGGACGCCTTCTGACCTGAGGGGCTCATCTTCCAGCGTCATAACTTTTATATGCCTGTTGTCTTTGTCCATGGAGTTTTCTTGGCAGGGATACTGGAGTGGCTTGCCGGTTCCTCCTCCAGGTGGATCACGTTTGGTCAAAACTCTCCACTATGACCTGTTCATCTTGGGTGCCCTGCTCGGCATAGTTCATAGCTTCTCTGAGTTCTTCAAGCCCCTTCGCCACGGCAAGGCAGTGATCCATGAAGGGGATTTCTTAGATTTCTTACCTGCCCTTCAACATGAGGCCCCAGAGCAAGGTACAATTTTAAAATAGAGTATTAAAACCAGTTAGAATATTTTACAGTTGAGAAAATAGAATGAGTCCTAAAATATCCCTCATCCTTTGTCAAAGGCCACAATAGAAAGGCCCACCTTACTTTCCCCATCTCCCCCACCCCCCCATGTGTTTTTCCCCTTCAGCTACAACCTCTTATGCCCTCTGGGCTCTCCTTTCAATATAAGTTAGAGTGTACTTCAATGAAATGATTCATTACAATCATTTTTATTTACAGCCTCATCCTTCTGCTATCTGAGGAGATTTTCTTGCTGAGAAAATGACGCACTTTCCCCACCCCCCTTTCCCACTTTGTCTTGGCTACTTATATCTGAAGATCAGCAACTACTAATCATAGAAGCTATGGATTTTGTTCGCACATCATTTCCTATAAAAGAATATGCAGTATATTACACGTGAGTCACTAAAAAATGAACAGCTTTCATTATCTGCCACTATTTCAAACTAAATTGACATTTACAGTATGACAAAAGGCATGGTGCCACTTCAGATCCCCACCGAACTCCCTCCCTTTCTCTCTTTTTAAAAAACAATATTGAGTAATTTAATATAATGCTAGGCATTGATGGTAAATCAGGAGTTGCCTAAGCAGCATTTTTGTCCAAGAAGGCATTTATATTATTGAAGAAAACCCCTTTGTCCTGCATCCAGGAAAGAGAAAACAAGCTATTATCCACTTGTACTTTTGGGTTTTATTGCCTCCTGAAATTCACTACCCCCATTTCCCCATCCCTTTGAAAAGCCACAGGGAATTATCCAGAATGGGATGGCGGTGTGTGTGTGTGTGTGTGTGTGTGCGCGCGCGCGCAATACCACTGTGGATCTGAACCATTCACACTGTGGTCTATAAGCAAATGTATCTAGAATTTGGGTGCTAAACTGCACTCCTCATCTTAGAAGCTTGGTTGTTTTTTTTAAAAAAATAAAGGTTTTACAACTAAGGAGAAAATACCTTTGAGAAAGAAGTTTTCCCATGGCAATACTGACTAATCTTAAACTGCAGTCTTACTTGTGGGAGTTGAGACTGCTATGGGTTTTTGTTTTGTTTTTCCATTGAGAAGGAAGTTGAGAAAGGACACTGCGTAGAAGATAAGAGAAGATCTGCGTGAATTCCACTCATCCTTCTATTTTTACCAAGGCAAATTATATGTTATCTTCCACCCTTCATGATTACAAATCACTGTAGCTATTGTTGTCAAATCTCTAGTAGCTTCATTCACTTCTTTTTCAATGAAGCCCATTCCCAAGTCTCCTTATGAGATTTACTTTTATAATTGGAAAGTGCTCCCCAATGCCTACAGGAACAATGACTCTTCCGGTGGTCACTGATGTCAATAGTTGCTCTCGGAACTGATAAGTGTATTATTGCCGAGTCTTTGTTTAAAAGAGGCATCTAACTTGAATGTGCAATTTTGATTTGTCTCTTTGCCTTCAGTCTAAACCAGTTCTTCTTTAATTAAATTACTTTTATTAACAAGGCTCTTTCCAGAATTCCATGGAGAAACATAAGGTTTCTCTGCTGAATCAAACTCAAGAATAACACAGATAGGAAATTACTCCTGTTTTATACTGCTAAATGTATTTCTGTTTGCTTCCACCACGTTTGCCCTACACATAGTTGAAAAGACTAAATTCTGGAACAAAGCAAGCCTCAAAAGAGAGGAAAATAGCAATAGCATCGTTGTGGAATAAGCTATCAGTAGATGAGACAGTTAAATTACATCTAAATTGAGATTAGGGACATGTTTTCTGGCAGTCATAACTGCTAGCATTAGTTACTCTCTTAATTATTCTGTGGTGCACAGACCAGGAAATGTTAAGTTTTTCCTTCCACTGCCAGATGATATTTTCCCTTTATTTATTTTTCCACCATTTATGAATGTGGGAATATTCTCAACAAATTTAGATCACAGGAGTCTGGTTGTTATTATGTTTCTGTTTTCCAAAGCATGAAAAATACACAATGCCGCCTCACTTTTCTGATACAGAACCAGCCCAGCAACTCAACAAGTTGCAGCTTGTGGACCGGAGATACATTAGTGGCACAGGCCTCCAGTGGGAAGGTCTTTTAAAATATTGTTGCCATGACAGTGCAGCCATTCCCAAGTGGCACAGTCTTAATTGGGTCCTGGGAATGCCTTGTTCCAGCATACAATTATTTTCAGATAAGCATCATAAGCAGTGCAGGCTGGGATTCTATAGAAGAGGTTAAAAACTCTCCCCCTACCCCAATTATATAGTTGTCCCAGATAATTCTAAGCCCGGATAACATATATTCTCTCCTTGAAGCTGATAAAATATCAGGAGCCCTCTCCACAGCAATATGGAGCAGGCCTGTCAGTGTGGCTACCCCTGTTTTGTGGAACTGCTAGCATCCCTTGTTGAGTTACTATTTCATGTCTTCCAACATGCTGAGTCCCAAAACTGGGGCACATGTTTTCCTGTCTGTGCTCCTGCGCAAGTCAGGTGACCCAAGCAAGATCACGGAGCTGTGGGGGGGGGCTGTGCTCACAGCACACAAAAACTCACATTTTGGGGCACCACCTGAGATTGCAGCCCTGAGAAAAGAGCTTTTTTGGGGTGAGAACACAGTTCAAAATATCTTGAGATTGAAGTGACACAAATGGCCACTGTGCTCAGAGGAAAAAACGGGATGCCCCATTTTTTGTGGGACGCTTGCGGAGTGTGCTATTTTCAGGAAGCAATTGTAGGCATTTTTGTCTCAGACTTTTCCAGCTGTGAGAAAATATATATAGGTCTCTGACTTGAGTGTATATATCTTTAAACTGACCTTTAGATATCTTTATTATTGTAAATTGCCTTGAAGATGAAATGAAAGGCAATTAACAAATTATATAAAGATGAAGAATAGGTCTGAGGACAACAGGGACAGGTGACTTGTGCCCCCCCCCCGATGTTTTTGGACTGCAGATCCCATCCTTGACCACTGGCATGCTAGCTAGTCGTCCCTGCAATTACATTTTGAATTCCTATCAGTCCTTTAGTCCCTATATGTGCTTCAAACTCATGCATCCTTCTGAGTATACACACATAGAATTGCGCAGTAAATCTTACAAACACACCCTACATTTCCAGGCCTTTGCAATGAGAAAGATGACCCCTTCGTGGGTTCAAATCTGCAAAATGCTGTGCTCTCTTCAGAGGCAAAACTAGGCTTTATTTTACCCGGGTAAAAGACCCAGTTTGGTACCGCGCCCATGTGCATTTGCATACATACACACACAGGCTGGGAGCCTCAATGATGCCCCTCTGGAGGCTTCACCTGGGGCAAAAAACCTGGCTCTTCTCCCCCGCCCCTGTAGCTGCAGCTCTGGCTCCTGTTTGGTTGAGGACATCACTTGCTGCAACAAGCACTCAACAAGATTCTGTAGGAATCATCTGGGAGTTCTCACCTTGCTCTATTAGGAATTGCTCTGTTCTCCAAGAGATTTCCTACTGCTATTAAAACAGCAACATAATTTGATGGAACTGTTCAAGGTCTAACATCCACTGCCTATAAATAACATGTTTTCAACCTTGTTTACTGCAAGAACCAAAAGTGAACCATTTACAAAGACTCCTCTTTCTGGGGAGTCATGCGCCTTAAATTTGGTGTGTATGCAGCCTTAGCCCCAGTAAAGCTGGAAACTAACTACTCCTTCAGAAACTGGGAAAGTCTTTGGTAACCCAAATTTGCTTGGGTTAAATGTCTGAAGGGGTGGAAATTGTAGCTTTCCCACAATGGCAGCATTTAACTCCCACCAAAGTTGCATGACGCAACCCGCTCAGCCCCCTCATATGCAAATAGTGTCTTCATAACATAAATCTCTATTTCCTGCTTATCATTGTCACACACTAAATGTAAACTGTTTGTGTCCATACCTTTTCATAACGCCTAGGATTTCTTCAGCTGCTCTCAACTCCACCTGTACATAGTACGTCAGTTTTGCCATATCCAGTAATAAAGGCAACTAAAAATATCTACCCAGTCACTTCCACATTCAATATTTAAATATGGGTACATTTACAGCATGGATGGTTAAACTTTGGCTCTCCAGATGTTTCTGGACTACAACTCCCATCATTCCTAATCACTGGTCATGGTTGCTGGGGCTGATGGGTACTGGAATCCACAACATCTCATGGCCCACATGTTAGCCAGCCCTGATCTACAGCCAAGGGAGCCAGCATGACCAATAGTCAGAAATGATGGGTGTTGTAGATCAATAGTTTACCCCTGGTCTATACACAGAGGTGGTTATGTGTGTTCCTCGTTTGCAAGAGAGTGTGTTTTATGTGCTCCAGCATAGCAAACAAGACTGTAGCATTAAAAACAAAATGTGAGAGGTGGCATATGTAGTATTAGCTATATAAACACCAGGGACAAAAGGTGGTGCTAGCTGAGGAGGAAGGGAAGGGGAAATATGTAAGTTTAAAGTATTCTTATACCATTTTAAAATTCACAGAGAATCTTGGGAACTGTAGTTAGTTAAGGTGTTGAGACCTACAGGTCTGTGAGGTCAGCACCCCTAAATATCTACAGTTCCAAGTTTCTCCATGACCATTAAAGTGGCATAAGAGTGCTTTAAATCAATGGTGTGGGTGTGACCTAGTTTTCAGGTTCAGCCCAACATAGGATCTCTGCATTATAGTGTTAAACTGAAGAGTAACTGGAGTAACCATCAACAAGACACAGATAATCTTCCAAAAAGAAACAGAGAGCAGGTTCACATGTAACACTAAGCCAAACCATGGCTTGGCATATAATCCCAACCCAGGCTCATGTTTTGACTCCTCCAGACAAAGCATGGGCTCTTACAGTTTGTGTTTTGCTTGGTGGGAAACAAACCATGAGTCTGGGTCCAGGTCACACACTAAGCCAAACCATGGCTGAAAACAATGGGATCAAGACTAGCAGGCGGGGCCCAGAATATAGTGCTAATGGAGAAAAATTGAAAGATGAAGATGCATGGAAGATGAACATTGTACACAAGTGCCCAGGCAGTTAACAGTTGTTTCAGACAACTTTACCATATGGGAAAATATATATAGGTGCTTGCTGTAGAATTATAATGCCTGAATCATTCAGTGATAAAGAAACACTTTGGAAATAGACATGACAGTGAATGACACTGTGCCTTTTTATACTATTGTGTACTTATGACATACTTTCATTAGATAAGCAGTAAGGTTATTCATAGAATGTGCATTAAAAATTAACCATTTACTACTCAGCCTGCAGGGTGCACATCTTGATGAATCTGCCAATCTAGAAGTTCGAAAGCATACAAGTGCAAGTAAATAGGTACCGCTCCGGCGGAGAGGTACCGGTATATGGTGTTTCCGTGTGCTCTGGCACTCATCATAGTGTCCTATTGCACCAGAAGCGGTTTAGTCATGCTGGCCACATGACTTGGAAAGCTGTCTGTGGACAAACGCCGGGTCCCTCAGCCTGAAAAGCAAGATGAGCACAGCATCCCATAGTTGTCTTTGACTGAATTTAACCATTCAAGGGTCCTTTACCTTTTACCTTTATGAATGCATGCTCCTGCTGGAAAAACATGTGCTAGCTATTGTAAACATCGAGAGTCAGTGTAGATTTAGGAGACTTACCATCACATATGTAGTTCATTTCTTGGTAACACAGTTACACCTGTAGCATTTATTAAGAGATTATACCTGCATGAGTACAGTGGGGTAGAGAAGTGAAGTTCAGAGACAGAGCAAAACACCAAAATTCAGTTTTGGTTTGGTTTGTTTCAACATCTCCAATAGAGGTGGATTGCAAATGGACTGATTCTGCATAAAGGCATTTCTAGACATGAGCTTGATGTTGCAAATGTGGTGTTAAGATACCACAAACAGATTGTTGACAACAAGTTTATTCATTCAACTTATCGTATTTTACCCTGCAAAGGGAAAATCCATATTAAATTGAGGAAAAGTACAGGCTGTGATTTTGATGCCAGCAATGTTGTGTGGATGCTGCAAAATGTGAGCATGCATGGGGAAATATCTATCCCACATTAAATATACTATCTCCATATTCAACCTTATAAAAGTGCTAATATGTCCTGGAAAAGTCAAGTTTATGGTTGGTATCATCCACTGGCTGCCCCTGGGCCAAAATCATCCCCCTCATTTGCTAACCTGATTGAGTTATTCTCTGATTCTTGCTCAGAATGTAGGTCCCATAAAATGAGGTGCTGGCCATACGGTGTGTTTCTTAGGTTGGGAGTTTTGCAAGGTCCTCATCAGCTTGTTGAAGTATGAGTCACCATGCTGACTTGACTCATGCCATATCTGGGAATAACAGAAGAAAGGAACACACTACGAATATTTTTATCATCAATTACAGCTTGAGGCCCTTTCTGCAAAAAGCTAATTTATCAGGGGATGCAGATTGATTATAGGGTGTGTGTGTTTTAGTGAGTTGCCACTATATAAGGATACAACCTTTTGTCCCAATGATATAACTGTTTGTTTAAAAAACTTATTGTTCAAAATCACTTTTATGGAGGGTCATGGGCTAGGCTGGATTTGATCTGCTCATTCTACAAACTTCAGCATACAGTTGGAATCATATGTGAATGCCTCCCCACATAAATAAACCCATTTGTGTATTTGGCCAGGGAGCAGGAAGGGCAGCTAGAATTATTCTGTTCTCTGATGTCAGGGACCATGCTGAGGAGGACTGCACTGAGGAGGAATGGTGGGAGCCTTCCCCTGCTCCTGTTCCAGATCCTGAATCCCCCCAAGAGCAGGAAGACAGTATAGATTTGGAACAGTGGTTTGCAGAAGGACATAGTTCAGAAGGCAGAAGCTGGGAAATACTGGATGAGGAACAGCTAGGAGAAGAAACACTAGAAGAAAGAGGGTTAACAAATTTACAGTCTCTGGACAGCATTCATCCCCCCCTTCTCCAAAGTCACGGAGAGTTCAGAAAGTGGCAGAACAGAAGCACAGAGGGTACAAGCTCAGATTAATATAAGACATAGAAGTGACATAGATGTATAGGGACAGAAGAGGGTGGGATCCTTAATTGGGAGTACCACCATTCTAGGAGATGTGTTCTTTGTTCTCTTGTTGTGATTATTAAAGTTTCTAACTGGTAAGAAGACTCCTTTTCCTTTGTTCTGCTTATCTACTGCCATGGGGGAGGATTGGAAGCTGATTCCCTGAAGCCTGACATCTGAGTAATCCACTACCAGCATCTGGAAAGAGCTGTGCTATGTGCTTTTTCTGAACAGGTAGCTGGGACCACTCTTCAGTTCTCTGGTGTCAATACTAGGAATAACAATAGTCTGTGCCATGGTGGGTGTTCATGAGGATGATAGAAAGAAATATATTATCTTTATACAAACCTATACAGCTGAGAGCAATTTTGTGTGTTATGTGCAGGTACAGAAAGCGTAACCTGGACAGGTTCTTCCTGCATGGTGAGGTCATGCTCAAAGCCACTCTCTGTATCTTTTTCAGTCTCTTAATGCCATAATTTAAAAGTGGTTGCATAAATCTGTGTCCTTCGGCCTCTGCTCTTTTCTCAAGTTGCCATACCATTAAGTATCCATAGCCACATCTGCAGGTAATAAAAGGAAAAAACCATTGAACATTCTCATTTCCACTTTCACTAGGCTTCGAGCAGCTTCAGAATAGGAAATCTTGTTTATATACTAGAGAAATAAAACAATAAATGAAACTAGCTGGAAAAGTAATGGAAAAGAATAAAATTACCAAGCTGTCTTCAGAGATGAATTGTAACCAAGTTAATTAAACTAGAATTATTAGTTGACTCATATTTCCTGGTAAATTCTATGTTTAGTGTTTATTAAGGACCAACTGGAGGTGGCATATCAGCACTTATGACATTTATAGCCATTCAAAAATATGTTTTAAGTAGTAATCTCCTAATGCATTATCCCAGGACTGTGATTTAGGGTACCTTAAATTGTGCTAAGCTGCTTTAACAAGCACATTATGTAAAGAGCCTGGGTCTACAGTCAATAAATATGCCTCATCATGACCTTAACTACATGCATAAATGCATAATTTATTTGTATGCCAGCTTTCCATAGTTAAAACCATGCCCAATGTTGAATGGAAAAAAATTGCATAATTACAAACATACAAAAAAAAAATGAAACATCAAAATGTACACAACCAAACTGAAACAATTTCAACATATATGATAAGATAAAAAATAAATGCCATAAGTCTCCAGTGATCTCAAGCAAAGGAAGGAATTCAGAACACAAAAACTCTCACCATGTAACAATGTTAGCTCAATTGGCTCCTTATGCACTGGCTGCAAAAAAAATCAGGAAAAATGAGGCAGATAAAATTGCCATAGGCTGATTTGGTAATACAGAGGTTTAAGCTCGTTGGTGTCTCTGTTATCTTCTTTTTCTTACCCTGGACATCAGTTTATATCATGGATGAATATTCTGTATTATTTTAATAATATTATTGCTCTGACCTGAATCATAGCATCCGTTTACATGTGAAGAAACTGATGTGGTGCAGCTGTCTCGTGGGATAGTACCAAATAAGAATTTGAACAGGTGCTGAATGTATGAAGGTGCTTGTCAAGAGCTGTCATGCTCCTTCTAGGGTAGTTTGCCCACCTTTGGTCCCCACCCCAGTGGCAAAGCTGCATGCTCTGCTACCGGGGGCGGAGAGCAGGCGGGGGCGTGGCTGGCACACCCCAGGGACTGTGACGCGTGCCCTGGGGGGGGCATGGCGCCTGGCGCATTGGGGGTACACGGTGCATGTCCAGGGGGGCCGCCGCGATGGCACCCTACTGGAATAGTGGTACCAGCGGCAGTCCACTCCCTCTGCACCCCCGTTCCTCCACCAGTGCCCCACCCTACACTCAACTCTCACCTGTGACTCCCAGAAGCTGTCAGCATTCCAGGAACTGCTTCAACTGGCTGGCTAAACCAGATGAGGGGAGCTAATGGGTCTCAAACCCTTAGTGACTTAGGGACTTTCCTAGCATGTAAAGACAGGCTCCAGCAAATTGAGTGGACAAGACCAATACTGGGTACAACGTTCAAGAAGGTGGTTTCTGCTCATGCTGTAGAGGCAGGTGAGGGGCAGATGGGGTTCATGAACCTGGGGAAGTAGAAGGAAGGAATACTCTGGTCCTAAACCCCCTGGAGGCACACTCCATTGTCTCTCAAGACAGATGGATGCCAACAAATTGGAATAGAAGGCATTTTCATTCAAATAGGTTAATATTTGTATTACAGAATCTCTTTTGATACAGAATCTCTTTCTTTGATTTCCAGTTTACAATCCAGAGAACATGAATTGATTTCATTATTTATTTCTTAAACGGCAGCCTACAAAACAGTAACAATGTATGAACAACATTCTTAAAACACAATCCAGAATACCAAAAAACACACACCTAGTGATGCATATTGAAACATTTAAAACAGCAGTCCAAAGCCATAAAGGCACAACAATCAAAGCCTATATAACTGTTGCAGCTCCTGAGCTTACCCAGGTCCTTTTTTTTCAATTCTCTTTCACATGGTGGGGTCTCATTTGCTACTGCATGTAGGGAAAGAGGGAGTATGAAAGGCTCAAGGGAGCAGCAGGTAGAAGCAGCTGCTGCAGCTACTTCATCTCTGATTTGAGTGGTACTTTTAAAGGTAAACATATGATCGCTGAACTGTGACATTTTGTTCATTCTTTCTAATACACACATTTCCAAAATAAAGGAGAATTCTTGCTGGTCTGTGTTATAGGAATTCTAAGGTCTCAAATATATATATATATATCGTATGTTCATAAATTTACAAGGCAAACACAATCATAAGTATATAAACCATGTGCCTGAAATAGTAGAGGAGAGCAATCCTGAAACCATTTTGACTCTCCCAAACTGACCTCAAATTATTTCTCTGCAAGGAGGAAGGAAATGGGGAAGCCTCTCCGTTGTCTTTTGCTTACCTGTCTTAAGGGTGTATTTGCGTATGAACAGGTGAGCCTGTGATCTGGATTCAGGAACTAAGTATTTAGCATCTCAAAAGGAATGGCCAGACTACCCAGGTAAAGCAATCAAGTGACCATTATCAGTATCCTGCCAGACAGGATTTCTGTTGTAGACTACCTCCCAGTGATGTATTTCTGCTGTAGCCCGCCTCCTTCTGTGATGTATATATGATGTTTTGGGGGGTGGTCTTGAACCACAGGGTGAGCAATTTCAAAAGTCTATATAAGGGCTTGCACAACGTTGTTCTGGGTCCCTCCTGCCTCCTGCGTGTGGTTGTGAGCACCCTGTTGCAACAGTTAATAAAGATCAGGCTTACGAGCTGCCTTGCTTCTCAATATTCTCTGGTTGGCCTCTGTTATTTTCTCCTTCCGATAGGGAACCTACTTAAGGACTCTATACGGGCTCTTGGATACCCCATAAGGAAAAAGGAGCAGGTTTGTTTTTTCTTATAACATCTGAAATAAATTCTGCCTAAAGAATTAATAACCTTAGCAAGGCAACAATGTGTGCCTTGGAAAGACCACCACTACTATCAACAGTACACCATCACCACCTTCTGGATGCTATGGGAAATACTGACATCTCAGAAGACCAAAAAGATACATTGTACCTTCACAGGATATTCAGTAATTGGACAATTACAAACTGGTTGTTTTTTATCAAAAAAATTAGCTGTGCTGTTTTTATGATACAGTGGTACATTGGGTTACATATGCTTCAGGTTACATACGCTTCAGGTTAGACTCCGCTAACCCAGAAATAGTACCTTGGGTTAAGAACTTTGCTTCAGGATGAGAACAGAAATCGTGCTCCGGTGGTGTGGCAGCGGCAGGAGGCCCCATTAGCTAAGTGGTGCTTCAGGTTAAGAACAGTTTCAGGTTAAGAACAGAGCTCCGGAACAAATTAAGTACTTAACCTGAGGTACCACTGTATATACCTTCTGGTTATTTTTATTTATATATCTTGCTCTTAAATGTGGAGTACAAATTTACCTGTGTGAAAGTGTGTGCACAAATGTGTACCTGTGTGTGAAAGTGCATGCACACACAAGTAAAAAAGAAAAGCATACACAAATGATATCCAACAAGAATGACAATAAGATATCACCAAGTGTATGTCAGTACATAAGAAACTATTAAAATGCATTAGAATCACAATGTGTATCAAAATGAACTGAATAAACTGGAAAATTCTACTCGGGTAATCATGTCAGCTCGAAAGCACGTCAAAGTGCAAGTAGATAAATAGGTACCGCTCCGGCGGGAAGGTAAACGGCATTTCCGTGTGCTGCTCTGGTTCTCCCGTAGCGGCTTCGTTATGCTGGCCACATGACCCGGAAGCTGTACGCCGGCTCCCTCAGCCAGTAATGCGAAATGAGCACCGCAATCTCAGAGTCGGCCACGACTAGACCTAATGGTCAGGGGTCCCTTTACCTTTACCTTTACTCATGTCAGCAATGTTGAGTGTGAATAAAAAAGTGTGTTGATGTCTGGGGTCTCTTTTAAATCTTTTTTTTTTTTTTTTTTTTTTTGCAGCCCACTACTCCGATGAGAACTGGCTGGCTGGGGTTAGCCACCATTTTAACTACTCAACACTCACAAAGCACTTTTAGCACTCCTCGGAGCACCACCGCTGCTGCCTCTATTATGCAAGCCAAGCCAATGGTGGAAGGGTGCTTTAGAGGGCATTTTGACACAGACCTTTTCAAATGTAGATTCTTCCCCCGCTCTCAAGTGAGGGTAAGCCTATGCACCCAACCAAATCACCCACAAACTGCAAAAAAAAAAATGCCCCATCCTTGTTACACCTCCGCCCTCCACCCCCCCGCAAAAAAGCAACTCTATTCAATACAGCGTTCCAATGCGTTACTGGAAGTTCAGGTCCGCGCGTCCCTCTAACACAGTTCTTAAATCTATGTCTCCCGCTCCCTTTCCCCGCTCAATTGGCGTCACTTCCTGTTTTCATGAAAACGAGATCCGGGTCACTTGCATGCCCCGAAGAAAAAGTTTTCCGCTCTTTCCCCGCTCCTCAGCCGGTCTCCCATAAAGAAAGCGGCGGGGCGAAGGGGGTGGGGTGGGGCGAAAGGGGGCGGGGCCTGTCCGCGCGGCCGCTGCCATGGCTGCGAGGGGCGCCGACGGGTCGCGGGCGCTGAGGAGGAGCCGTTACGGTCGCTGGGCTCGCTTCGCTCGGCCGCTGCCTTTGCGTCCCTGCCCCGGCCGTTGAGGAGGAGGAGGCGGCCAGGCTGGGGTCACTGGAAGCCGAAGGATGGCCGAAGCCCCGGGACCGCCAGGCGACGAGGTGGCGACCCTGCGGGGGAAAGTGGCTGCGCTGGAGTCGGAGCTGGGCGCCTGCCAGAGCCGCCTGGAGCGGGAGAAGAAGCTGCGCCTCAAAGCCCAGGCCAGCGCCGCCAAGTTACGGAGACGGGTAGGGGCGGCCCTCTCGCCTCATGGGGTCGGGGTCGGGGGCGAGGCGGGGAAACCTCCGGGATAAGGTCGCCTCGTAACGGCCTTTGGGTTCAAGGGCTCTGCTGCTCTGGGGACAGGCGGTTGGTTCTTCCAGCCTGGGCCACTGCTGACTTCCTTGTCTCTCACCTGGAGGAACGCCCGTCTACCTAAGCACCTGGATGCTTTGATTTATTACATTTCTTTCTTCCTTCTTTCTTTCTTTCTTTCTTTCTTTCCTTCTCTCTCTCTCTCTCTATATATATATATCTCAAAGTAATAATCAATAGTAAGAGTAAAAATGTGCACTCCAACACTGAGACCATTCCATGGTCACTATCCAACCCCCCAAAATTTCAACACCTCTTGCGATGGTTTGACCCCTTTCTGTTTTTAGAGTACAAATTCTACAGACACCTTCAATATCTCCTCAAAATCATTTCTCCTCCATAGTCCCCGGTTTACCTTAACGGCACATGTTAATTTATCATTAATAGCTATAATTAAGTTAA
Organism: Podarcis cretensis; assembly: GCF_951804945.1. Classification (NCBI taxonomy): domain Eukaryota; kingdom Metazoa; phylum Chordata; class Lepidosauria; order Squamata; family Lacertidae; genus Podarcis; species Podarcis cretensis. Next base: position 37,173,951 of record NC_137180.1, read on the forward strand.
TTTATCATTAATAGCTATATCCCGCCTTTCTTTAACCTAGGCACACCTAGGCACAGCAGCTTACATGGTTTCCTTCCCTGCTCCCCTTTTTGAAGTACAAGGTACCACCATATTTGACCGTGTTGATCAGGGGTCAACAAACTCAGCCGGGGGCCGGTCCACTGTCCCTCAGACCTTGTGGGGGGCCAGACTATATTTGCCCCACAAATAACCCAGAGATGCATTTTAAATAAAAGGACACATTCTACTCATGTAAAAACACACTGATTCCCAGACCATCCGCAGGCCGGATTCAGAAGGCGATTGGGCCGGATCTGGGCCTTAGTTTGCCTACCCATGGTGTTAATGCTCCAATATTGGCGACTGCTTTCCCTGGCTTTGTGCAAGAAGAGATGCCCATAAATGTTATAATTCACTTGGTTTCCAACTCATTGTGTTACTCACATGATATGTATTTTTTTCACAACCCTTTACTGATAAAGGAAGTTCCACAAAGCCTAGGATTAGTAATGGATCATGCAGGCTTTTCTTAAGGCACACTGCTAATCCTAATGAAATTCATGGGTCATTCCCACTAAGAGCAAGCAGGTGGTTGAGTGCAAACAGGATTGGAGTCGAGACACTGAGAAACAAGAGGGAGATATCGGCATGATTCTGTAGATCATGGTGTATACAGAAATACAGAGTGTAAAGGGGAGGCAACTCCACAGCCCAAGGAGGATTTAGCAAGCTTGGTGGCCTTTAAGACCCCTGGGCAAAACTTCCAAAACTGCTTGTAGTATCTGGGAGGAGAGCATGGCTGGCTAGAATCCTGAGGTCAGGGGTTGGCAAGGCTTACTGGGCATGTGCTGGATCACTCCCGCGGCGGTCCTCCATGGGCCTGGCCAGCGCAGCGCAATACCAAAAATAATGTCTGCGCATGTCCAAGGTGCCAGAAATATCTTCTGAACATGCCCAGACGCCAGAAATCACACCTGCGCAGAAGCGATTTTCGGCATCTGGGTATGCGCAGAAGCAATTTCCAGAGCCGTGAAAGAGAGTCACCGCGCTATGCCGGTTTAGCATAGTGTGCAGGGACTCGCCAAGCAGGCAGCTTGGTTCAGGGGTGGCTCATGGGCCAGTTAAGTGACCCTCATGGGCCACTTCCAGCCCATGGGCCTTAGGTTGCCGACCTCTGCCTGAGGTGGAGCACTCCGGTTTGCAACATTTTGTACTTACAAGTTGAACCAGCAACATAATTATCCTGTTTTGTAGATTGAAGAACTCAAGAAAATCAGTGACGGAGAAAGAAATGAGAAGGCAACATCCAATGTAGAAGTGCAAACTGAAGATGCTGCTGAATGGTCACATGAAGGTAAATAGCAAATGGTGCAACTTCAGTAATAATTTTCAAAGGGGTAGCCATGTTAGTTTCTTGCAGAAAAAACAATCTAAAGGGACTTTCGTGGTCTCGAACCCATTTTATTAGGTTAAGATAATCTAACAGATAAATGATTCCTGTCCATTGCGTTAATCCCATTGATTGAAAAAAAAGTGAAAAGAGTTTTAATGGAATTAAAAAAAGAGGTGGAATTTTCCACCTTAAAAAGAGGTAAATTCCAGGTGTATCTATTTGTATTTTAAAACTTTTCCCATTTATATTTCAGATATAAATTACTTGGTTGATTTATTTTGGATCATTTTATACCCATATTTTTTTCTGTCTCTAAAGAAATACTTAAGGCAGCTTACATCCTTCACCAAATACAAAAACATCTCCTTTATGCAAACTCCTGACTCTGTTGTAGGTCTCATTTGTGTGTCACCAAACAGCTGGGGAAGTGTTAATCCAAATTCTTTACACTTAAAAAAAATAAATCCTGACATGCTTTGGTGCTATTTAGTTATATACATTAAATGGAAATCCCTTTTTTTTAAAGGCTTGGTTGCCTTGCGTCATTATCTCATCTACTTTGGAATTTCTAGACACTTAACATTATTATTTGCATGACCTTTGAGGCAAAGATGCTTATATAAATCCTAAGGTGGTGGTGCTTAATCTTCTGTGAGGATTTAGCTGTTGATGAAAGTAACAATAGCATTACTTGCAAGAAGTGCAAAGTTAAGCACATGTAAATATTTGATTCGATTTTTGATTATTTATAAACTACTTAATATATTAAAAGATATATATCTAAGCAGTTGTACAAAAATAATATGAATTGTAAGGTTTTGTTATCCTTTTGGCATGCTTGACACATATAGATAAGATGTACAGTTATAAATCCAACTTCCACATACTGTACTGTACAATATCAAATCAAAACAGCATTGCTAATACATTTATTTCCTAACTTTTTGCAGGCTATTACTATTATCATAATTATTATAATAATAGTTCTGATCCTCATGAACTAAATGGAGCACAAATACAGCCAAGTTATGATAATGAAGGATCAAACTCTGATTGTGCAGATCAGTTACAATTAGGTGATCAGCCAGATGTTAATGGCACAGAGCATTGCGAGGTTGGAGAACAGGATGCTGTGGTTCATAACATGCAGGTGAGCTGAGTGTTTCTCAACTTTTCTAGTAGTATTATTAGAATTATTACCCACTCTTCATCAGAAAGTCCAAGGGCAAGCCATAGCAATATAAACACAGCATTAAAAATGGTTTAAAACAACTAGAGTGGTTTTCATTCATATATGCACTAGCACTGGAGAACAAAGCCATTCCCTGTCCTTAAGAGCCAGTGTGGTGTAGTGGTTAAGAGCGGTAGACTCGTAATCTGGTGAACTGGGTTCGATTCCCTGCTCCTCCACATGCAGCTGCTGGGTGACCTTGGGCTAGTCACACTTCTCTGAAGTCTCTCAGCCCCACTCACCTCACAGAGTGTTTGTTGTGGGAGAGGAAGGGAAAGGAGAATGTTCGCCGCTTTGAGACTGCTTTGGGTAGTGATAAAGCGGGATATCAAATCCAAACACTTCTTCTCAAGAGCCTTTTACTTGGTTCCCTTGGTTTTCCCACAGCACCAATGATTGCTACTATCTTTATGCAGAGGATTGTGTACAGAAACAACCAATATAGTTTCAATTGTTGGGTTTTTATTTCTTAATGACTTGGTATTAAGTGCTGTATACATACAAAGTATGCTTTGTTCTGCTTTATAACTAGAACCTCAGTTAAATCAGTAACTCTTTTTGTACAAGAACTAGCTTTATTAATGTGATTCCTTAACTGCTTTAACTTTCATGTAAAGGTAAAGGTAAAGGTACCCCTGCCCGTACGGGCCAGTCTTGACAGACTCTGGGGTTGTGCGCCCATCTCACTTAAGAGGCCAGGGGCCAGCGCTGTCTGGAGACACTTCCGGGTCACGTGGCCAGTGTGACATCGCTGCTCTGGCGAGCCAGAGCCGCACACGGAAACGCCGTTTACCTTCCCGCTGGTAAGCGGTCCCTATTAATCTACTTGCACCCGGAGGTGCTTTCGAACTGCTAGGTTGGCAGGCGCTGGGACCGAGCAGCGGGAGCGCACCCCGCCGCAGGGATTCGAACCGCCGACCTTTCGATCGGCAAGCCCTAGGCGCTGAGGCTTTAACCCACAGCGCCACCTGCGTCCCTAACTTTCATGTAGAACAGTGCAAATGGAATGATTAAAACAAATGGAATGATACTCACATTTGATTGACTTTTACCCTTATAATTTACAATGTGGAAAAAACTTAAGTAGGATTACCTATTTATATAAACCAGTGGATAGTGTTAGAGCTGAAATTGGATGTTGGCTTAGTCAGGGACTTTTTTTGAGCAGTTCACTATTTTGAGCTTCTATTCCCCATCCGTGGGATGATATAATAGCAGTGTACCTCAGGGTTGCTATGGGTAGAAACAAAATTAAGACTGTGTATTTCAAAGTGCTACATAAATATCCTCTTTATGTTGTCTTTCATAATCTTAGAAACCAGAAGAGCCTCTATTAGCAGAAGGTACATTAGCAGAAAACTTGAGGGCTGCTGCAGAGGCTGCTGTGTCACAAACAGGATTTATATATGATGAAACCACCGGATTATATTATGACCACAGCACTGGATTCTATTATAACTCGGTAAATATTTGATTTGTTGCTTGCTTCATATAAAATAATCTCATACTCCTCAATATAAATAACAAATTTAAACTAATAATGGATTTGTTGATAGTTGTTCTCCTGAAAAATATTTTCTTGGCTGTGAATAGCTTTTTCTTAATGTAATAGGTAACGTTCATGTAAATGCCAAAATCATTCACTCTGATTACAAATAAGACCTGTATGTCACAAAGGAGCTCTCCCATCTCCTGATCCTGCAGTTTTCCTTAAACTACCGGTAGATATTGATCTTATAAAGTTGTTCTATGTCTTCCCCACCCCCTCTCCAAAAAATCCTGGTGCTTTCCTTAGCAGACACTTGTCTGCTGCATGTTTTTAATGTCTGGTTTGCCAAGGCAGCACAGAGTGCTTAGATTTGATTTGATTTGATTTGATTTGCAGAGCTTTGTATAAATCCCACTTCCCCTTGTGCAACTCCTAAATCCTTCTGAGGCATCCCAACTTGCTTTGGTGTGTGTTAGAATCCAATACACACACCTAATTGTATGCCTCCTATTCCACAAAGCAGTAAGCAATATATTTTGGAATGATGCAGCTCATTCAAAATGTATTGATCACAGGCAAATGGTATCTGCAGTTGTATGTGTTTGCAGGGTGGCCCACTATCTTTGTTCTTGACTCAAGTTCGCTGTCAAAATTCACAATATCAGTAAAGAAAGCTAATCCTTTTATATGACTCCACTATTCTTTCCAACTGCCAGTCTGAAATTTAACTGCCACTTTGTTGTGTGTCAGTTATATGTACCAATATAATCTGTTGTGATTAATTTCACTGATTCAACTGTATACCCGGAACAGGCTGCTCTCCGCAAGCCATGGGAGCCCTCCCGCAGCTTGCGCAGAGCTACCCAAAGCCCCGGCGCAACTGCTCAGCACGATGGGGCTTCAGGATAAGAGGCAGCTCCGTGCAAGCCGGGGGAGGGCTCCCGTGGCTTGCGCAGAGCTACCCGAAGCCCTGGCGCCACTGCTCAACGCGACAGGGCTTCGGGATAAGAGGCAGCTCTGCGCAAGCCGGGGGAGCCCTCCCGCGGCTTGCGCAGAACTACCCGAAGCCCCAGCGCGACTGCACAGCACGCCGGGGCTTTGGGGTGCAGGCAGCTCTGCGCAAGCAGTGGGCTCCCAAGGCTTGCAGATAGCTTCCTGAAGCCTGGAGAGTGAGAGGGGTCGGTGCGCACCGACCCTTCTCGCTCTCCAGGCTTCAGCGAAAGCCTGCATTCGCCCCATAGGATGCACACACATTTCCCCTTCATTTTTGGAGGGGGAAAAGTGCGTCCTATAGGGCGAAAAATACGGTACTTTGGGGCCACCCTGTATATGAATTAGCAGATCTGCACTTATGCACAGTGAATCAATCACAGCCATTTATACCTAGCCCTTCTAATATGAGACTAATTAATAAATAAAAAAGATGGTATTTGTATGTCCATTTTGGAATCCCTTGTAATTCAGTTACAGTAGGTTAAAGATTACCCTTCACACATTTTTAAAATAGGCATTGTTTTTCATTCTCAAAGTCTGGGTTGACTGAAGCATCGTTTAAAGTTAGACATGTTTCTGTGCTTGGAACAGTGTGATTTAAACACATTCATCTTGTTTTTAAATTCATCCTTCCATCCTTTTGCCAGAGATAGTTTTGTAGTTGCTCTGAAGCAGAAGAAATTTATGCATGCCAGAAGTTATTCAATAGTCTTGCTTACCTATATATTTTAATTATCTTGATGGCCTGGAATACAGAGTTTATCATTCTTTTAAATGGATATGCATATCTATAGGATTGTTAAATTCTCAAGGTTGTATTCAACATAAAGGTAAAGGTAAAGGTAAAGGTACCCCTGCCCGTATGGGCCAGTCTTGACAGACTCTGGGGTTGTGCGCCCATCTCACTTAAGAGGCCAGGGGCCAGCGCTGTCCAGAGACACTTCCGGGTCACGTGGCCAGCGTGACATCGCTGCTCTGGCGAGCCAGAGCCGCACACGGAAACGCCGTTTACCTTCCCGCTGGTAAGCGGTCCCTATTTATCTACTTGCACCCGGAGGTGCTTTCGAACTGCTAGGTTGGCAGGCGCTGGGACCGAGCAGCGGGAGCGCACCCCGCCGCAGGGATTCGAACCGCCGACCTTTCGATCGGCAAGTCCTAGGCGCTGAGGCTTTAACCCACAGATCCTTATGTGAACAGAACAAATTTGACTTGCACAGTGGGACTACTCTCCATTTGCCTGCATGTCCCCAGAATTTGTTCTGAGTGTTCTCCCAACCCTGCAGAACAAATAAGAGAATGGTGTGGATATGGGAGAAGTCATGTTGTGCAAATGGAAGTAGTTCTACCCATGCAAGGATTTAGTTGAATATATAGTTGATATACTGAAGCCTTTGTGGCCATTTCTTATTTAAATTTGCTTTTGTTCCTGCTAATTTACTGTTCCCTTTCTAAGCTTTTCCATATTTTAATTTATGATTTTGCTATGTTAGTATACAGCCTGCTTTATTTAATTTTAAGTGATTTACTGTTCTTGTTTCATTAAAGGAAAACCAACTATATTATGATCCAAATACTGGAATTTATTACTATTGTGATGTTGAAAGTGGCCGATATCAGTTCCATTCACGAGTGGATCTACAGTCTTATGAAACAGCAACTGCTCAGTATAGCAAAGACAGGAAAGGCAAAAAGAAAAGAAAAGATGCAGAATGGCCTAGGGCAAATGAGCATAAGGTATCTTCACAACAAATTACATTTTAGTAAATAAAAATGTGATTGATGATGCATTTTTATCAAAATTAGCATCTTTCTAAGGTCAGGTAAGTATGGAGCATGTTTAAGAGAAACGTTTATACAGTATGCATTCTAAATGGCTCAGAATGACAGTAAAATTCTCTTGTTTTCTACATGGGGATTGATTTGTACTATATAAATGGATTATGCATGATGTGAAAAATAAAATTTGTAGCAGTTAGTTGCTCTATCCATTATAATTTGGTAAAACACTTAATTGCTAAAAATTGGCCATTAATACATTTTTAGGAAGGAATACAACTTTGTGCTTCATTTAATGTTCTATCAGTGCCAAACAGTTCTATCATCTTGCCAAACAGAACAATCCCCCCTCTTTCCCTATGCTTAACCTATTCCCAGTTAACTGTGTCCATCCCAAATATACATGCCTTAGAGAATAGAAAATCGGACTGAGTGAGTAAAGTGCCACTTTAGGAAGCCAGGCTTAACTAAACAGAAAGATTGTATTGATAAATGGCTATCGGCCCTTGGTACATCCAGCTGCCAATGCTGTAGGGTTCTATAACTGGATAGAAGTGACTTGTCATCACCTCTGCAGTCACAATAGACCAGAAAACTACTCTGATGCTGTATGAGAAAATGGTTCCTATGCAGCAAAGTACACTTCTCTTCAGTTTAGTTGTGTCTCATGACTGAGTGATGTATTTTTCTTATCTTTCCGCTTTCTTTTATTGTGCATGAGAGCAGGCAGGATCTGTAAGTTGCTGGCTGGTCAAAATCAAGCTGTGTCAACTTGAGATCCTTTCTCCAACCTATTCCCAGTTACTTCAGTGTAAGTCTCACTGAACATTGTGGGACTTGTTTCTGGATTGTGCTGTTAAGGGTACTTACATTTACTCAATACGTTAAAGAGGGAAGTTGGTGGGTGAGGGGAGAAAAGGCTTGTACAGGCTGATTAAGTTGATACATAATTTTATTGTGACTATGAATTTCTTCATCCACTGCCGTTTGCTCATTTTCTCAGAGGAGGGAGGAGAATGGGAGAAATGGAACAGATAACAATATCAGAAGAGAGGAAAATAAAACTGTCCCCCTCAACTCCTCTGCAGGCCTATTCTAGACTAGCCTTGCCTACCAGTTGATAAGCATTTTTAAGCTTTCCAGACTGACATGAGGTCCTAGGGTGAGTTACAGGAAAACAAAAGATGAATTTTTAAACCACATAAACCCAATACAAAATGCAGAACCAAAAACAGAGTTTAGAATGAATTAAAAAGTTATATCTCAGCTGTCAAAGACCAGGGTAAAGAGATGCATCTTCAGCATGCAATAAAAGACAAATGATGGCTCTATTCTACCTCCAGAATTAAAGGCAGCATACCAGTTGTTGGGGAGATACGCTGAATCTCTTTTTGACAGGAATGTATGTCAGCAGCGGGTGCTGAGTATAATATTCTATTTAGACCTTAAAGCTGGCTGCTTGGAAATGATTGGCTGCCAAACCAATCCGTGGATCTCTTAGATCGCATGGCAATGGCAATATTTTGACTCCTTTCACTTGCAACACTTGCCACTTCCCATCTTGCTCATTTCCCATCTTCAAGCTGAAGAGCAGGAAGGCTGTGTGATACTGTTGGTGCCGTGATGTAGGCGAAGGGTTTAGCTGTAATGATGGAAACAGTGATTTACTCTGCTGAAGCCAGGGTTTGAGCAGCTGCCTAGAAAATGGGGAGAGCCAGCAGTTAATTTCCAGGCAGCAGTGTACTGGAGGATGCAAGAAGTCACCCTCTTTGCTGATGTTCTCTACATGTCCCCTAGGCAGGGATCACATACTGCCAGTCAATGCTGTTGCACTGAGTAAGGGGATGGCTACCACATCTGCCTCAAGGACACCCTTGTGGCCTTGTGTTGGGATAGACTTCTGAATTTCTGCATCTGTGCGTAAGTCTTAGAACTGGAAGTGTCCTGGCTGCAAAGAATATCATGTTTCTGTAGCTTTGTACTTTCCATGTATACGTGTGTGAGAGAAGGACATGGTAGCATTTGATTTTTTTCTTGTGTTAAGGAAATTGAAAAATGCAGAATTTGAAAGCAATTTGTCCAGAGGTAATATATTTCTATAGTACTCTCAACACATACTTCATTTTTGCACTGTATTGTTTACTGTTTGCTACTGTTCATCTTTAGGTACATCAGTTGACAGAAACCATGGCTAATCTGAAGATTTCATCTTCTGGATTGGCAACTTCTAGTGAAGGTAGAGTTATGATACCAAACGCATCAGTCTGACGATGTTTAAAGTTGATCTTAAAGCACCATTAAAACAATTAATTACATGAAGATATAACTTAATATCAATTCTAATTTACACACATATGCTATGATTAAATAGGGGTTCTTTCTGCCTTAGACATGCTAAATAACAATCAATGATTTATTTGTTTTAAGTTTCAGGTATAGTAAGTTTATTAAAATAGCCTAGTATAAAATGAAATAAATCTAAACATATAATCTCTTAAAATTGGATTTATGGCCCTCTTATGCAGGGTTCTATTTCTTCGTAATAAGAGAAGTGCAGGAAACACATATTCAGTCATCAGACAGTATGATAGGTCATGCATTTATATTATTGGAGTCAGGAACTAGCAAGGCATCACAGTATCTAGGTGGAGTTTCCAACCATTATTTCACCAAGATGCACTACTGAGTCCTTACGATCTTATCCTGAGCTCTGCAGTGTTTTCAGTGAAGAAACTTAATATTTTTGGCTCTATCAACTACAGTGGTACCTCGCAAGACGAATGCCTCGTAAGACGAAAAACTCGCAAGATGAAAGAGTTTTTCATTTTTTGAGTTGCTTCGCAAGACGGATTTCCCTATGGGCTTGCTTCGCAAGAAGAAAACGTCTTGCAAGTTTGTTTCCTTTGTCTTGCAAGTTTGTTTCCTTTTTCTTAAAACCGTGCATTCAGGGGGTGCAGTTGCGACTTGACTTCGAGGAGCAACTCATAGCAGGCGGTGTGGTAGCCTTTTTTGAGGTTTCTGAAGACTTTGGTGATTTTTGAAGCTTTACCAAAATCCGTGCTTCGCAAGACGAAAAAAATCGCAAGGCGAAAAAAATCGCAGAACGAATTAATTTCGTCTTGCGAGGTACCACTGTAAAGAGATGAGGAAAGACTATATTTTGCCCAGAGGCAAAACTGAAAAGTTCTTGATACCTGTTGCAGCCCATCTTACACATGCTGGTTCAGATGTAAATTTCACTTCATTCATTGGGACTTGTTTCCAAATAAGGGTACATAGGATGGAAGCCTTAGCCTTCAAGTAAGTGATCTCCATTAGTATCCTTGCATGCAAACATGCCTTATCTATAAATAGACATAATTCTACAGTATGAGAGATGTGTGGAGCACATGGCCAGTGGTTTTATATTATTCCTTTAGATTACATAAAGACTTATTTAGTTGCACACCAGTATCATTTAACTGTGGGAAACAGAAGATAGAAGGAATACTTGCTTGGCATTTTTTAAGGAAATATATGCATTTTAAATGGGAATCTTTATTTAAATTTATATCTATTTCTTGGTAATTTGCGTAACTTAAAGCGCTTTGATTTAAATCAGTCCACTTTGCTTGAAATATTGTGGGGAGAATAGTCCTCTTTACCACTCACACAGGCTCCTTTTATCTGTTCACCTTCCCCAGTTACTTACATGCTCCTGTTTCCCTAGCTACATGCACTTCTTTTTCTCTATATATTCACCATTTCGAAATGAAATGCCACTCCACAGGGGTTGCAAATTCTCTTTCACTTCAGATTTTGCTACAATTGGGAAATGACTGTGGTGCTTGCAGCAGGAATGATGAAGTAGAGCAGCAAGCAAAATAGGCTAGTGCAGGGATGGCAGGCACATTATGCATTGGGGGTTTTCAAATGGCAAACTGTATTGGACATATTAGCCATCATCTGCTTGTAGCAAAAATCTGTACAAGTCCATCTCTGAGAACTACTTGGATATGTTTTTTCCAAAATATTTTGTTCCTAGTACAGCAGCAAAAACATCTAACACAGCAGATCTCACATGGACCATAGCTCTATGAATCTAGAAAGCTTCATTTATCCTTATGTATGACTATTTGTTCATTCTCAACAATATATATATTTTGTTTTAAAATGTGTTCAAATATCTCATTGAACTTCCATTTTCAGAGAAATTTTGTGTGTAATAAGTTTAGAGAATGGCTTGATAGTTCATGAGTTGTATTTATTCTACTACAAGTCTGAATGTTAAAGAAGAATATTTGTAATTGTTTAATTTTTTTAAAGAGGCATATTTAATTACCATGTAGTCCACTGTTAATCTTGGCTTGCTTTCCTTTCTGTATTAACAGGAAATATTGCAGACAGATTAATTATCTGAGAATATGAGAAGTGCTTTTTGTTTTAGTGTTACTTGTTTTTGTATGTTAAGCAGAGAGAAATATTGTATATTTGGGTTTCTTGAATGGCATGTTGAGAGAGAAATCTAATAAATAAATGAAGCTTAAGGGAAAATAGGGAAAGGAATAATAGAGTCATAGAATTGTAGAATTGGAAAGAATCCCTAGGGTCATCTAGTCCAATCGCCTGCAAGGCATGAATCTCAGCTTGATTATACATGACAAATGGCCATCCGAACACTGTTTTAAAACATCCAAGGAAGGAAAGTCCACCACCTGTCGTGGAAATCTGTTCCACTAGTCGGAATCTCCTTTCTTGTAACTTGAATGCATTGGTTCAGGTCCTAACCTCTGAAGCAGGAGAGAAAAGCTTTCTCCATGTGACAACGCTTTAGATATTTGAAGATGGCTATCCTATCTCCTCTCAGTCTCCTCTTCACCAGGCTAAACATACCAAGTTCTCTCAACTATTCCTCATAAGGCTTGGTTTCCAGGCCCTTTATCATATTGGTTGCCCTCCTCTGCACATGCCCCAGCTTGTCAATATCCTTCTTAAATTATGGTGACACAGTATTCCAGATGTGCTCTGACAAAGACAAAATAGAACAGGACTTCCCTTGATCGGTACACTAAACTGTTGATGCAGCCTAGAATAGCATTAGGGGGGGGGGTTGCTGCTGCATCACAGTGTGGACTCAGATTACGCTTATGGTCTACGAAGACCCCTATATCCTTTTCACGTGCACTACTGGCAAGCCAGGTGCCCCATAGCTTATATTTGTGCAGCTGGTTCTTCCTGCCTAAGTGTAGAACCATACATTTGTCCCTAGTGAAATTCATTTTGTTAGGTTGGGGGGGGGGAGGACACATATTATCCTAAGGGATGTTCAGTTCATCTCATGCTTATGGAGGAGAGATAGTAACTGGCTTTTGTTTTATATGCCTGGGATGAATGGTAGCATTCATCCCAGTACAGATCAGGTCATTGATGCTGATACATTTGGGAATTATCACCAAACTGTTGGACTGAGAGAGAAAACTGAAAATGTATTGATAAAGTAGCTGGCCTTAAATAATGCAGTATTGTGTGAAAAGATGGTTTGTGTTGTGTATTATTTGGATATGCCTGTTGATATTGCACAATTGCAGAAATGTAATCATTTGATAGCTGTGTTTACAGTTCTGTTGCAGTGTGTGGCAGTGGGAGAGTGTACAAATAGTTGTACATAGAGCATTGTTTGAACTGTAAAGGAACATTTCTACTGATAGGATATTGATGAGTATTGGTGATAGGACCTTAGTATTAAGTGTTGTGTGGATTTCCCACCTTAAAACTAGGGTGATTCAGATACTAACACACTTGTATAGTACTTTTTCTAATTTTGAATAAGAAAAAAAAATGGTTTAAATAATCTGCACATGTTGGTGTGTGAGAGTGAAATGCTTTTATCCTAAACATTTACACTAGTGTAATGCCATGATGTCTGGGGCTGAGCTAGATCACTAAGCCCCTTGAGCCAGCACTGTATGACTTAGTTTTCCAGGCTAGGGATTTGTAAAGTACAGACATGTGAAAGGAGCAAGTGATCCCCAAATACAATCTCCCTATGAGATGAGGAGCTAGCCTGCATAGTTCATGAACATCATTTGAAGGGAAGATGAAAAACTTCCCTATATCAAGGAGCTAGTTCAAACGCTAGGTCCCTGTGTACAGAACAGTGATCAAGAATTAAAAGAAGGTTGACAATCTCTTCTCCCTCCCAAACAAATCTGGCCCAAGGAAAGTCAACAGCTGATCCACTATTCTGAAGGAGCAACTGGTCTGCTTGCTTTCTGTCTGGCTAGCTCGTCACGTTGGAGGTCCATGCCAGGCATACACTCTCTTCTATGAAAAGGAATGGACAGCTATTTGGAGAAATATATTGTTATTGTTCTCCGGTGTTTCCTGTTACAATCTGAAAATAATGGTTAGTTGGTTGGTTTGCTGGCTAGTGCCGTACAAGAGCACTGAAGCAAGTAGCTTAGAACAAAGAAAGGAAGTTTGGAACATAGGGTTTTTTAACTGGGGCAGGGGGAAAGAGGAAAAAATAAAGAAACCTGCGCAAATGAATGTCTAGAATGGATATCATCCGTTGCCTTTTTTTTTTTAAAGTAAAGACAGGAACTCTTAAAAGTTAGTGAAGGGGTTTGAAGATTGGTTATAAACTTTAATGGTCCAAGCACTGAAGAGGACCTTTAGTCATGATATCTTAGAATGGTTAAAATTGATCAGATACCAACTGATTTTTCTATTTCCCATTACTAGCTAGCTAGCTTGCTTGCTTACAGATTTTGCATCTTGTGCCTTAAAAGAATCCAGTCATTAAAAGAACAACGTTATTATCATTCCTCAAGTTTGATTTTCATTCAATCTTCTTCAGGACTTGAAAACAGATGAGCAAAAATCATCCAGCAATCTGAATTGCCTTTTTACCACCAATGAGCTGAGTTCTCCAGAAGAAGACAAAGGTCCAAATCTGAAAAAGGCTAAGGTGGACACTGATACAAGAAACAGCCTATCAGCCAAAGAATCAATTACCACAACAGGCGCCAGTTTACGTTTTGAGAACACACAGTGTACTGCTGTGGTAGAGGACAGTAAAACAGAGACAGAGAGTGAGCCTGAAGAAGGGGAAATTACAGACTCTGAAGAGGAGGAATATAGCAGTGAAGATGAAGTAACAAGTGAAGAAACTGTAAATTCAGAAGACACTGACAGTGAAGGTGAATCCTGGTTTTTTTACAAAGTATCCTTAAATATTTATAGTTTGGGGAACAAGCAAAAATGGATATCAAAAATTGAAACCTACAAGTTTGAATGCTATAGATCTTCAGCAAAATGGCAAAAGCTGTCTTGATATGATCTCTGTTTCTAGTCTTCAAATGTTGCAACTAAGTATAGATAACTGTAAAAGCTGTATTTTATCACTATAAAAGCTGTCAGATGAAGATACTTCATGATGTCGCTGCTTACATGGATCTATTTAGACTTCTTACTTGAAAATATTGTATGTGTAAAGTGGAGGGACACTAATGTTATGTTCAGAAATTAGTGTTTTTCTTCAGATGCTTACTCTTATTCGTGGTATATATAAAAATGTACACCTGCATAGCTGGTCGGTTAAGAAGCTGTTTATATGGCATTGCTTCTGAAACAGACACCCGCCTCCACTAATCAATATTTTATTTTCATAATTTGATGTTAAGAAAGTTTTGTTCTTTTTGGTCCAGGAATATTCCAGATACTGGGAGCAATACAGTGTCCCCTGTATATAGGAGTCTAGGCACCCTTCGTTCTTTTGTTGGTATCATTAAATACCACTTGGCAAGCACTGGTTATTAGTTTGTCCTTGTGCTTCCCAAAGTGGCAAGTAGTAGGGCCTTTCTCTTCATCTTGGAGCCTGTATCCAGATTCACATCTGGAGTAGCTGTCATGTAGTTTAGTTTTCAAGTTGGCTAAATATCCAGATTCTGTGAGTAGCCCCAGTGTCTTCTTCCTCTGTTGCTGCAAAAGCTCTGTCTCCTTCGTGGCAACACTTATCTTCAGTGCCCCTTTCAACTAATTCAGCACATGGTCATTGCATCAGTTAGGAAATTTAGCACTAGCCTTCTTTCTACTCTAAGAAGAAGTGGGAGTTCTGTCTGCTGGCCTTGGCTGCTAGCAAAAATAATTGTAACTATCCTGATGCTGCCTACTTTTTAATTTAAATGTCTATTACCAAGATAAACTTCCTGGCACAACAGAATAACCAGGCTGTTGATTTCTATGGGCTCTTAAAAGGCCAACTTTGGGAAAATATGCTAGTCAAAAGTTTTTCTACTAGATGTGCTTGTACAGTTAATTTTTACAGTGTTTTGATACATCAACCTTCTTTTGGTTTAACTGATGTACTGGCTGAACTCAATGGTTACTAGCCACAAGGCTGGCTATTTCTGCCTCCATGTTTAAAGGCAGCACACTTCTGAATAACAGATGCTGGAAACTGCAGGACAGGAGAGTGCTGTGAGAATAAGATGCTGTGGGGCATTAGTCTGATCCAGCAGGATGTTCCTACAGTCTTAACCCTACTTTTGAAAATCAAGGGTGCTTGGGGAAAGATGACATTTATTTGTCTGATGCTTATTTTTTATTGATTTAGGCGGAGACAAGATTTGGCCCCCTTGTATTAGAGTGATTGTGATTAGATCACCAGTACTGCAAATGGGATCTCTGTATATCATCACAGCGGTCAAACCTGCCACAATTGGAAGGTAATACAAAATATGCAAGAGAAATCCATGCTTATGTTAGCTGATAAGATTGCCAATTCTATTGAACCAGATTGAATTGAGTGGTTTACAATCAGACAGCACAATTTTTCTGTTTAAATCAATTCATCATACTCTTTGACTCCTAGATAGTAGCATGCCAGGGATAGATACCATGGCAGTTCACTATAAGAAACTAGGATGGTAATTGAATTCTGTTGAACTTTGTGTATTGCCAAAGGCAAAATACTGTGTATTGGGAATTAGTGCAGTACAATAAATAGTATTTTAATACATCTGAACTAGATCATTCAGTGGTAAAACTACCACTAAAATCCATATTCACTACATATTTAAATTGGTTTGAAGACGGCATGACTTCCCAACTAAGAGAAATTTGTAGTTTTTGTAGTCTAGCATTTTGGTCTGAAGAGCTTTACAAGCAGCACTGGTTAGCTGAGTCTAGCTGCTGTTTTAATTTCTTAAAATGCCACCCATGTAAGCATCCCTCCAGTGAGAAACTATAGTGGTGGCTAGACCCAGCCACCCAGCACTACTTGGGGCACTGGACTGTAAAATATAATTTAAAAGGAGAGCCCTATGCAAGCATAGATGGTAGGTCCTGCCAGATTGCTGCTCAGTGTTACAGCATAAGATTGCACAGTTGGGTCCTTAAGGCGGCTTTTCACAGTACTTCTCCTTGTGGGCTTTGTAACTGTTACTTCTGTTTACAGAGAAAAAGATATGGAACATACACTGCAGATTCCAGAGGTTGGAGTTAGTAAGGTAATTAACTCTTTAAGGACTTTAAAAGATCTCTTAACTCGTCAGATACTTCATTTTAAACCTAACGCTGTGTTAGTGAAATGTGCTCTGTATTAAAGCACTTAATTTTTTTAACAGTTTCACGCAGAAGTATACTTTGATAATGAATTGCAAAGTTACGTTCTTGTGGATCAAGGCAGTCAGAATGGTACTGTGGTTAACGGAAATCAAATTTTACAGGTAAGCATAACCATTAGAGGTGCTGCTGCCTGGTCTACCCTTTACCCATCACTAGAAATTGCCGCTCCCCTTTTATCCTTTCTGCCCTTCCCACCCCCACCCCATAATGCTGCTACTGCTTGTACGTACTTTGTGATCCCCTTGATCTCTCTCTGAAGCAGCAGTACAGAAACCTTTCATCAGCACTTATCTGCAGTCTGGCTTTCCCTCCCTTTTTTCTTATAGCCTAAAACAAAGAGTGAACCTCATGTTCTGGAACATGGTGATGAAGTGAAAATTGGGGAAACTGTTTTATCCTTTCACATACACCCTGGGAGTGAAACCTGCGATGGATGTGAACCGGGGCAAGTCAGAGCCCATCTTCGCCTTGATAAGAAAAGTGCATCTTCAAGTAAGTGATAAAAATGGCTTGAGGGTTTTGTTTTGTTTTGTTTTGTTTTAATGTACTGTCAATTTCCAGGAAAAAGATTGATCCCAAGTTGAAGTAGATAAACAAATGACTTAACTTGGAAAAAGGCTACACGTTTTTGTTATTTTTACACTACTGAGGCATTTTTAAAATAAATTTGCCTTCAGCCTAAAGGTGGTCTTGGCTCCAATAAGCAAACTAAATCTAAGATGCAAAAGTTTCCAGACTTCATAATTTCATCTTTTGTTTTAGCTCACCATCTTTCAATTGGATACTCAGAATGGTTAGGTAAGGGTTAGCTACCTGGGCAGCATTCAGCCCCATCCTACTTTTCTGCAACTCCCATTTCAGCTGAAAGAAGTGAAGGTCAGCTGGGAACGATTAAAGAGCTGCAGTTTGCTCCTGGTGCCCCAAGTGCAATGAGAAAACTTCATCTCATGGTGCTTGCAGGACCATAGCTCAGCAGTAGAGCACCTACTTTGGATTTGTATGGTTCAGGTTCAATCCCCAGCATCTCCAAGTATAGCTTTGAATGTCCCATCTGAAGCCATGGGTAGCCACCGCCAGTCAGTGTAGACAATGCTGAGCTAGATGAACTAGTCGACTGGCTATGTATAAGACAGCTTCCTATGTTCCTGTGCTGGGAGGAGAGAGGTGCTTAGTCCTGAAAAGACAAGCTTGAAGGGAAGCACTAATCACTGGCTTATACACCTCTCAGTACTGAATGAGGATACCAGACAACCTTCAGCGTAGTACTCTTACAGCTATATATCAACTGTGCCCTACCTCCCAATATGCAGTGTAGGGACTGGCAGTTTGATATGAACTTACTGCAAACCCCCAAAGCTGAAGAAGATACTCCATTATTTAGATCGAGGTGGGGAGCTTTAGGTTCAGAGGCTAAATAGATGGCCTCCCTATCTCTCACTGGCCCTGCTCTGCACTCGTGTGCAGACTTACCAAGTTGGAATATATTTTTGAACTGTTATAATACCCTTTGCTTGCCTGGAGGAAGGCTGGAGAGCCATGTGTGCGTGGCCACATCCACCAATAGTGCACAGCCCCTGGAAGGTTACCTGTGAGGGAACATGGCCCTCAGATTTAGAAAGGTTCCTCATCCAATTTAGATAATAGGGAATCCATGGTATGCCTAGAAGTTGAATTCAAATGGCCAATAAGATATTTTGAAAGTGCTGTTGTGCCTACAAGTAAATTCGCACACTAGCCTTAGCATAGCACAAAAATTCCTCTAGTTGAATTCCCATCTGCAAATGGGTCTCTACTGACTTAGTTGAATCATCTTCTTGTACTCTTTCAGTTTGCACTGTTCTGACAAAAGAAGAGAAGGAATTGGTTAGAAGAAAAGAATTAAAACAAATTCGTGTTAAGTATGGCTTGCAGGTAAGTTCCTTTTTAACAAAAGTTGTCTGATAAATTACTGGATTTGGGGACATACAGGTTTTTAAAAAATATTTGTACTGTATTCTGCATCATATTCTTAGTTGTAGAAGTTACAAGTGTTCGTTAGATGGGAATGAATTGTCTTATGAAACACAAGAGTAGAATTCATTGATCCTGTGTATTCAGGGTAATTTTACAGCAGTTGTACCAGGGACGACACTGTCAAAGAGAAGATAACTCAATCTTCTAGATTGCAAGCAGGGTCTTTCCAAACTGTTGTTGCTAACATACAGCTGCATTTCAAAGCAGTCCTTCATGTGCACACTTAAGAATAACTACCCCCTCACACACAAACACCTGCGAATGAAAATAAATTCCCCGTCCGGAATATTGGGTCCAGCAAGCTTCCCAGTTCAGCTCCGTATCCCTGGAAGCTCTGAGCTGGCCTAGCAGAGTAATGCAGCGGTCCTGAGTCCATGTTAGAAAGGGATAAATCAAGTCCAAAAGACAGATCGGTTCTTATCTCTAGAAGCGTTTATTTACAAGCCATAAATCAGTCTCTCCATCGGAAACCTCCGCCATTCTCCAAAGGCATTCTTCTTTCCGTGCTTCCCAAAAGCACACAGACACAGCCTATCTGTTTAGCTGTGTCTCTCAGCGTCTCTCGGTAGAACTGAAAGTAACTCTCACAGACAAAGCCTGTGACGTAGAGCCCTGCTTCCGGCCCCTCCCAGATGCAGGGCACCACAGAGTTTTAACCCTGTCTGTTCCAAACTCCACAAAACAAAACTCATTGCAATCAACTAAATGCAACCAGCCATTCTCTAGGCTCTCCAACCATTCGCACCACCAACAAAAACAAACAGATAAATAAAGAACCTATTCTTGCAATGCTGACACCAAAAGCAAAAGAATGAAAAATCAGTACTCCCATTCTCCCCCCCCTCCCCCCAGCGTCACAATGTCTGTAATAGCAGTGTCTCACACAAAATGTAACTGACCTGTAGAAAGGACTCTCTGAATTGGAAACCGAGACATTATATGTACCCTTATTAACTATGAAAATCCTTTAATAAAACAACGACTTAAAAAAAAGAGCAGCCCTGTTAGATCAGGCCAAAGGTCCATCTAGTCCAGCACTGTCTTCTCAAGGCAGGGCCCAAAGGCAATACAGTGGTGCCTCGCAAGACGAAATTAATTCGTTCCGCGAGTTGCTTCGTCTTGCGATTTTTTCGTCTTGCGGAGCGCGGATTCCCCGGGTATTAACGGCTTTAAGAAAAAGGAAGCAAACTCGCAAGACGTTTTCGTCTTGCGAAGCAAGCCCATAGGGAAATTCGTCTTGCGAAGCGCCTCGAAAAATGGAAAACCCTTTCGTCTAGCGAGTTTTTCGTCTTGCGAGGCATTCGTCTTGCGGGGCACCACTGTAGCTGCCTCTTGCTGTGTACTTGCATTAGAATCCAGAGGTTTCTTAAACCCAGCATGTATTTGTCTGATTCCTTTTAAAAGACATTTAAGCTAGTAGCCATTGCTCCAGTTTGTGGCAACAAATTAGAAAAATAAATTGTGCATTACGTGAAATAGTTCTGGGTTTTTTGTCATGTCATGGGATGGCCTGATTGCTAGTATTGGGGAAGGGGAAGAAAAACTCACTTCACTTTCAATATATAGTAAAACACTACCATGTCCCCCTGCCCCCTTAGCTGTCATTTTTCCCACTCAGTTAAGAAGCCCTTAGTCATTTCACCTTGTAGGGAAGATGTTTCAAGTCCCAATCATTTTTACTGCACGTATCTGCACCTTTTCTATACTGCAAGGTTTTAAAGGAATCTATGGAATATTTCTAGAATTACATCAAACTCTACAGTATAATATGCTGGGAACTGAGTGTATTTAATATGCACCTAAAATGTGTATGAGTTGTTTTTCCCATTGCCTGTGCCTTATTGTTAAATGTATTGTTTGGAAACAAATAAGTTTCCAAACATGGGGTTGATTGGTTTTTGTGTTTTTTTTTTAAAGAATACAGAATATGAAAATGAAAAAGTTATAAAAAACCCAAACTACAAAGACAGAGCCGGAAAACGCCGTGAGACAGTTGGAAGTGAAGGAAACTTTCACAGAGATGATGCTCCAGCCTCTGTACATGTGTAAGTTGCTAGTTGGTTGGTTTTCTGCAAGTATATATATCTCTAGAAATGTGTTAACCTATCACACATGCAGTGCAGGTATTCACATGGCTTACTTCCAGTTCTCTAAACCACATATCATTTACTATCTTTTTTTGAAAGTTGTTTATCTATTCACTGTGCATTTGAACACCTCTTAAAATAATAGTAATCAAACTTTATTTACTGACTTAAAAATATACACAACTTGATTGTAAAAAAAGCCTCAAAGTGATTTACAAAAAGATAAAACAAAATTAAGAAAAATTAACAACCCTATTTTAAAATTACATCAAATTTCTATGCATCTGAGTAGGCTTGTCTAAATAAGCATGTTTTTAGCAGACACTAAAATGTGTATAGTGATGGTTTTGCATTATGGTTTCTGAGATCAAAGAGCAGGTTCTTGTCTGTGTGTGAATACAATTGGATGCCATTTGAATCAAGATAGTGAACTGAACCTTTTAAAAACTGCATTGATCTTGGCCTCCAATTTCAAAATGGCACTGATTTTTTGGTTTCTTTGCATTCTTGAGCAAATGCCAAGTATGAGTTTGCTAGTATTATATTGTTAGTAAATAGTCTACCATGCAGAAACATATTTAGGTCCTGATATAAACTATGGATAAGCAGATTTCACTGAACCATTTCAAAAAAATGGCAATTTGTAGTAAGGCCACTGTATCTTCACTTATTTTGGCTGTAGGAGAAACAGTTTTCTCTCAAAATGTAAAAGTAAGTAGTTCCTTCCCATGTAAAAGTTCTGGTTTTTTGTTTTTAAAGTGAAATTAGTGATAGCAACAAAGGTCACAAAATGTTGGAGAAGATGGGATGGAAGAAAGGAGATGGGCTCGGAAAGAGTGGTGGCGGAATGAAGGATCCGGTAGGTCTACTTCAATGTATAAATTGCGCAAAGCTTAGACTAAAGCTGCTATCCTATTTTCACTTCCTTGGAAGTAAACCCTGTTGAAACAAATGATACTTGTTTAATAGCATTGTGCTGTGGAGTACACTCACACTGTAATCCTATGCACAATTTGAAGTGTCATTGAACTTTGTGGGACTTCTGAGGTTGCTTACTTTTAGTAGTTTTTGATGGGTTTTTTATTTTGTTTTCCGGGATGTATGTTTTGATTATTGAACCTATTTTATTAATGCACAATGAATGATAGAGACATGTTGTAGTAAAATGGGGGGGGGGGGGTCATCAGTTACTATTTCAGATATGTCTTGTGATTTGGCCTTGTTTCAGCGAACCACTTCACTCAGTTCAGGTGAGCCCAAACAGGAAGTAGATTTTTTCCTTACAAATTGTGCTAGATGAGAAGGGAGGAGGGTTGCTGCTACTGTTTGTTTTAGGAAACAGGCTTGAGTGGAGGTAGGCAACGCACAAACACCCAACAATGGGAAAGCTTGGATATGCGGGAAGTTTTACAGACGCTTTTTCTAGCTACATCCTGTTCTATGATATTCATTCAAATGTGCAATTAATATTTCATCAAAAGAACCCATATCATTATATTAAAGAAGGAAGCTGAGTGAACTGCAAAGGGCACTATACTTGTGGGGAAGTTTGAGTTCACTGGTGGGGAATTTCCCCTAGTGTATGTACACACACACTCACACATGCCACAAACTATCATTGCTTTCATGCTATTTCCGGTCAATCTTGTAGACTTCCCTTAGGCATCTGACTGGTCATTGTAAGAGCAGAATGCTGGACTGACAGGCCTCTGATCTGATCAGCAGGACTCTTAAGTTCTTGAAGCCATTCCACTCAGAAAATATTGGAATTCCCCCCAGTACCTGTCACTATGGTGCAGGTACAGTGGTACCTCAGGTTACATAGGCTTCAGGTTACATACGCTTCAGGTTACAGACTCTTCTAACCCAGAAATAGTGCTTCAGGTTAAGAACTTTGCTTCAGGATGAGAACAGAAATTGTGCTCCGGCGGCATGGCAGCAGCAGGAGGCCCCATTAGCTAAAGTGGTGCTTCAGGTTAAGAACAGTTTCAGGTTAAGAACGGACCTCCGGAACGAATTAAGTACTTAACCCGAGGTACCACTGTATATATCCTAGCTTGTGAAGTGTACCTTCAGCTAGATAATTTATTGGACCTCTTCTACTCTTTCATGGCTATCCTGAATAAAAGCATACTTTTGAGATTTGAAGGTACTACAGTTTGTGTAAGAGAAAAGTCACCAGCTGTTTCAGTCAATAAAATTGTTGTATAAGTGGGCATTTGGAAGTAAAATAAAATAGTGTGACTGATATTGTTACCTGTTAATCCCACTGTTCTTTTAGGTTTAGACTTATTTTTTATATAATGTTCTGTTTTTATTTTTTGGGGTAAGCTTTGCTGAAAGTGTCAGTTGCATCACACATACACAGATGGTGGCTTTAGCATGAGAACATAGTTTTCAGGTTTCCTCATTATGTGTTTTTCTCCAGCTTTTCAAGATATTAAAAGTTATTGAATGCATATTATTTGTTGAATTTATGCTTATAAGAATTCATTGTCTGGCAGATCAAACTTCAGCTGCACAGAAAGCATGCAGGCTTAGGTTCAGCTACTCCTACATCTGCAGAAGAGGTTCAGATCATCAGCACCAAGAACAGAAGGAACTGGGAAAAAGCAAGAGAGAGATTTGCAGAAAAATTTCAGGAGCCTAAAACACAGAAAAATGCACCAAAGGATCTGACTTGGGTTAGAGAAACTGCAGAGTGACATTCAGCATTTAATGTTACCATGGTTAAATAGATTTTTATTTTATGCTAAAATGGAAGTTGGATTATTTGTATATTTCTTAGACTGCTGTATTGGCTAGTTATCTGCAATACATGGTTGGTTTATGTTTTCATTTTTCTTTAAAACACAAAACGTGTGACTGGCCCAGGACTTGGTTGAATGGATTTTGATATTAAACTTTCAGAACTTGTGCGTAATTTATGAGGGAAGACATTTTAACCCACCTAGTCAGTGAATTGATATATTAATTAATCTATTCTTGGACTCTTCATGGATCTCATAGAAATGTGTGAACTGATGCAAAAAAAAATGCCTTGTGTATATGGTCAAAGTCCTTTGAGAATTTTTGTAGCAAAAGAGGGAGCATTATTGATATGCTTCACCACTTCACTATTATATGAAATTAACCAAGATTTTCTAACAACCTTATTTTCTTCTGTGAAGGACATTATTGAGGGTTAAGTATTAATCTTGTTGTAGTCTTGAGGTAGCATGTTCAGAAACTGCCATGATATTCAAAGCTGTGATACACTTTTAAGAATTGTTACTACAGAATTTATATGGGAGGATTGTGACTGATTGCAGATTTCCTGGCTGGACTCAAGAATTCTCCTTGAAAGGTTAGCATACAATTCTAGCCTAATTTTTCAGTGTGCATTGAGTTCCAAGAAAACTATATTCAATCATGCATTTTTTCCACCTGCATTCCAAGAGTTCTGTACTACAATTATTCTTAAAGTGTAAATTGGTCCTAAAATATAAACTGCTATCTGATTACTATGTAAGTCTTCAAGCCACTCTGAAATAGGCCGTTTTGAAATCAGTGGAGTGGCTTCGAATCTCGGCAGACGAGCATTATTTATTAACCTGTTGGGCCTCTTCTGTATCCATTGCTGGCAATGGAGTTTAGGCCAGGAATCTTGGTTTTCTTTTGTTGCAGGGCGGAGGTTGAACACTTATTTATTGAATGTTAATAAAACAGTGCTTTCAACATTTGTGGTATAAAACTTTAATTCATGAAGGTGCTAGGCAAAAGGCAGTTGAACTTCATTTTTAAAAATCTCTTGTATTTCTGGGTATAGCAATCTGATTTCCAAGAGCCATTCAAACTGGCAATTAGCTGAAGAGGTGTATACCTTACCATAGCATAACTTACTCAAATCAGTTATAATTTCTTACTTAAAGATGAGATGCTGAAGCGATTAAACTGACTACTCCATGGAAGGCTCTCCCCTCTGCTATTCTGGACTCCAGTGACTTTAAAAATATGAGACTCAGTGACTTTAAACTACAGCTTGGGGGGGGGGGGTGTTCTGAGACTAAGCCTTAATCCTTAATGTTTCAGTCCATCCCTTATAAAACCAGTTTAGACTGACAAGGATTGCAGTTATCAGTTTAACTGATCAGAAATGTCTTGGGCTGCAATACTAACAGTGTCTGAGCAGGAATAAGTCCCACTGAATTCACTTGGGCTCACTCCCATTGTACCCATAATCAGCTTCCCAAATGCTGCTGGGTGGCGCTGTGAGTTAAACCACAGAGCCTAGAACTTGCTGATCAGAAGGTCGCTGGTTCGAATCCCCGCGACGGGGTGAGCTCCCGTTGCTGGGTCCCTGCTGCCAACCTAGCAGTTCGAAAGCACATCAAAGTGCAAGTAGATAAATAGGTACTGCTCCAGCGGGAAGGTAAACAGCGTTTCTGTGTGCTGCTCTGGTTCGCCAGAAGCGGCTTCGTTATGCTGGCCACATGACCCGGAAGCTGTACGCCGGCTCCCTTTGCCAATAAAGCGAGATGGGCACCGCAACCCCAGAGTCAGCCACTACTGGACCTAATGGTCAGGGGTCCCTTTACCTTTAACTACTTAATAGAGCTGAGCACTGTCTGGTTTTCAACATCATGATATACCAGCAGCTAAACATCACGATATTTCAATATATTAGGGGTAGGCAACCTAACGCTTGTGGGCCAGATGTGGCCCAATCGCCTTCTCAATCTGGCCCACGGACAGTCCAGGAATCATTGTGTTTTTACATGAGTAGAATGTGTCCTTTTATTTAAAATGCATCTCTGGGTTATTTGTGGGGCATAAGAATTTGTTTATTTTTTATTTATTTTTCAATATATAGTCCGGCCCACCACAGAGTCTGAGGGATGGTGGACTGGCCCACAGCTGAAAAAGGTTGCTGACCCCTGTGATATACATATCATTATGTCTGAAATTGGAGATCAGGTGTAGGGATGGGGAGGGGAGAGTGACCTCCACCACATGGTTCGAGTGGGAGGGGATGGGGGTGCATCAAGCCACAGTCCGTCCCTCCGTAGCAATGATGTTTGTCCACTGGCTGCTGCTTTCCTGTTGACTGAGAAAAACACCTCCGCCTCCTCAGTGCCAGGGGAAGGTAGTGCCACGGTGCCTCAGCAATGGCCATGCCTCCCGATCAGCTTAGATCAGCAGTGATGGCAGCTGGCCTGTTTTCTCTGAGACAACTCAGATCATTGGCTGAGATCATGCAATATTGGCGGTGCCTTGAAATCAGCTGCCTGGCTATCCCTCGCATGAGCAACAATGTATTGCTGAGTCAAAATCGTTGCCGTGGTGTGATTTTGAAACTGATTTGGGCCAATATGAAAAATTGCAATGCTACTGCTTAAAATTTGTACTGCATCTTCCCCTCCCTCTTATGTTTTAGATACAACACAGTCCATAATTATTGAAATAATCAGGATACTTACTGTTAGAGGGGACTGCAACTTATGTTTAACATTTGAGTCACATGAGGGCGGACTTTTTAACTCTTAGTGCCATCATCCTATTACAGCAGCTACCTGGTTTTTATGCAAGTATACACAGTCATTTTAAATTGTTCACTGATGAAGTTGCATTCAGTTACCAAGCAAAATCTTGGTATTTGGTTCCAATTACCTACTGAAACCCTTTTAGTATGCAAAGGCAGTGTTCAAAAGAGTGAATCCTGGTTAGAGAGCAGACTTTTAACTTGCAATCACATACAGAGATGCTTGTTTGTAAAAAAAAAAAAAGAAACCAAGTAGTTTATTGTAGGAAATACATACTTAGACTAGAACTAGGAATGTTTCTACCCAACTAGTCTACAGTAGAACAAAGCCATGTTGGCTCCTTTGATCTCTTGGAGGGTAGTTCCAGAATGACCTCTTAACTTCAGGGCAGAGAGAAGTGTAATCTCACAATATCATTCTAATATCATGATGCCTGACAGAGTAAAAGAGTTACAGTGGTGCCCCGCAAGATGAACGCCTCGGAAGACGAAAAACTCGCTAGACAAAGGAGTTTTTTGTTTTCTTAGCCGCTTCGCAAGACGCATCTCCCTATGGGCTTGCTTCGCAAAACGAAGCTTGCCCCGCAAGCTCCGGGGATAGCGGGGAAGTGCAGCGCGTCTTCCCCGTTGTCCCTGGACCTCTTTTGAAGCAAGGGGCGGCAGGGAGAAGATCGCTTCTCCCCGTTGCCTGCCCCGCAATCTCCGGGGACAGAGGGGAAGGCGCGCCGCCCCTTGCTTTTACCAGGTCCAGGGACAGGCAACGGGGAGAAGCAATCTTCTCCCCGCCACCCCTTGCTTCCCCTCTGTCCCCGGACGGTCTCCATAGGAACGCATTGATTGATTTTCAATGCATTCCTATGGGAAACCGTGCTTTGCAAGACGAAAAGCTCGCAAGAAGAAAAAACTTGCGGAACGAATTAATTTCGTCTTGCGAGGCACCACTGTACAGGTTAAAGGTATAGGGATAGTCTGGAAATCTGGAGGTACCTAACTGTCTTAACCCATGCAGGACCCCTCTTCTGCTGAATTGCACCCAAACTTCCCAACAATCCTCAACCTTAAATTAGATAAGATTATAATAGCTTTTCAGTAAGAGGGTGTTGGACTAACTTTCATTGTGAAATCTGGGAATGGTTCTCAAAACAAGGCAACATGTACACCTGTGTAATTGCCATAGGCATGAGCAGAACAAAAATGAAAATACAAATGTTCGATTTTTCTAGCCCACCATTATCACATATCCAAGGTAGCTAAAAAAAAGGCAGGAGAATAAAATTATTTCTAAGTAGTCATGCTGCTACTGTAGTTTCACCCTCAAAAGTTTTACACATAGTTCCATTGGTAGAGCATCTATATTTTAAATCGGGGATGGCCAACTCCCAAGAGACTGTAATCTACTAACAGAGTTAAAGACTGGCAGTGATCTACCCTATTTTGGGGGGTTCAGTTCACAGTTGTTCAGCTTTTGTGAGGGAGGAGGAAAGCCCATTTCTTTGGGGTTCAAGGCAAAGGTTTGAGCTTTTTTGAGGGGAGCCAAACTTGTTGAGCTTCTTTGGGGGGAGCCACTGAGCTACCAGTGATCTATCACAGACATCCAGTGATCTTCCGGTAGTTCACGATCTACCTGATGGACATGCCTGTTTCAAATAAATGGGAGGGGGGTGTCCACATTTTGCTTTGCATGGAAACGTATTTCTAGTGTGTCAAAGCTCTGGATCCAACTTTCACAGCTTCTCAGTCAACCTATAAAGAAAAGAGAACATTTAAGGATTATTGCCTATGGTATGACTTGTCTAAAAAACAAATAGTTTGTGGCTCCTTGTACAGACACTGTAATGGGAGCTTTGCATAACTACAAAATCTACTCCCTTAAGCAGTCATTAGGTTTTGGGGGAAAAGATATATGCAACCAGCAATACGAGTTCCTACACAGGTCAAAGGAACAGGACTTGCTTTTGCAGTTTTGATTTTGGAGGCTGTAACCAATAAATGCAGTACATTTAACTGCCTTATTTTCTCAAACCTCCATTTAATCACACGCATTTAAGAAAGGATTTGATAAAATTTATGCAACCAGGACAAGAGCAAGGTCTTGGTTCAATCTTTTTCTGCAACCAACGCAACCTTAACAAGCTTGGTACTCCCATACCATGGAAAATCTCCACCCTCGCCCTCTTGATATAATAAGCCAGAAAGAGCCTAGTAATGTTCCCACAGAGAAGTGTGTTTGCTTTACTTGAAAATTCCTTCAATGAAAGCAAGTATTTTTAGATTGTGTACTCCTGTGATTGGGATAAGGGAGGGAGGGAGGAGAACCAAAGCAAACCCCAACCCCTTTCCCCTAAAAGCCTTGCTTGTAGCAAGCAGTTGCTGTAAAAACCTCCCTTTAAGAGAAGCCCACATTGTCTGAGGGCTGACAAACTAGCAGCAGGTACTTGCAAACTACTAACATCATATGGGCTTTAAAGTGATTCTTTTCTAGTAGTCTTTCTCCTCCAACATCCCATCCTAAAACACTTACCTGAGGGGGTGGGGTGTGCAGTAATAAAAATGTCACAAGTGCAGGTAGCAGTGTTAACTCCCAGCACTTAGAAAACGGACCAGAAGTACACTCTGATGTATTCGTTTTACCTGGTGCTTAGTTTTCACCACTTACAAGGCCACTCAATACCTCACCTTGCTGCACTGATGGAGCGAGGCGTGCAGCAGCAGCAGCAGCAATGGTGCGTCTTCCTCTACTGCTGCTGCCCAATAACGCGACAACACTGGACTTAAGCGGGAAAACGCTCCGGACTGTGGCTCCGCCCCGCCCCATACCTTTGAGAAACATGAGCTATTACAGGACACCGAAGTGTTCTAGCCCGAGTTATTCACGTTACACCGCCGCATGGGCATAGCTAAGGGGAGCAGGGGGGCAGCTGCTCCCGCCCATCAAACAAAACTATAGGAATACTGAACTGACCAATCACGTCGGTTCTGCCCCCCTAACAAAAGTCCTGCCCCCCCTAAAAAAAAAAACAAGTCCTGTCCCCCCCTAACAAAAATCCTGACTACACCTATGCATAGCACTCTGGAGTAGAAATAGCAAGGAAAAGCAACTCTGCACGTGTTCAGAGGCATACTTTCACTCCGCAAGTCTAACGTGTTTTTAACATTAAAAAACAAACAATTCAACCGTGCGCAAGGAAGATGTTTCATGATCTGCTAGCGAAATAGAACTACGTACTGGTCACCAAGGCCTACACACCAAGGCCTAGGAGTAAATCCCACTGAATTCCGACAGGACTTACTTCGGAGTAAAGAAATGCGTTTGCTTGTTTGCGCTGCGAAGTCCGCGCCGCTGCTCACTGCTAAATGGTTGCAGAATCTTGCTTTTCGGATTCAACGATTATCGTTGTTCTGTATCCTCCAGTTGGCAGTCTCAGCTTGGTCCGGGTTCAATCCTACGGCGGCCTTGCAAGTTGCTTTCTCTTTCCATATCTCAATTTAGAAGCAGTTAGAGGCTGAGCGATATCTCCATTCCACCCAGCTCATTTTCCTTCCAGCCCCTTTTCAGATCTGATGCAAAGCGAGCCTTCGCTTGAAAGTCCGGGGGAGCAAAGCCACGGCGCATTCCTCCACCTTCCCTGACTCGAAGAGAGCCATCTTGTTCTGCTTAAAAGGTGCAAAACGTCACGTGCTTTCTCTTAAAGAAGCCGTGCTCTCTTCTCTTTCCGCCCTAAAATTCATTGACGTTCAAAACTCGTGTGCTTTTCCCCACTTTGAAACAGTTCAAAATTATTTTGCAGTACTCTGGGGGCGGGGAAACCCAGATAGAGCTTTCACATATGCCCTGCTGTCAAGGTAGATGTAGAATTCATGCATCTGATTTTGCCTGCATAAATACTATCTCTTGAAATTCATTTTTGTGAAAGATTGTGCCACACTGTTTGTAGCACACCACAGTATTGCGCGAACTGCGGGTGTACATTTGTGCTGCACCCCCTACTTACAAAATGTTTATGGTGTGCATCTTATGAATAGGAAAAAAGTGTGAAAACCAAACATCAAGGGTCACACATCTGGTTTCAGTCCTCACTCAAAATTTTCAAGCCATCCATGCAGTAGAAGGTGTGGGGAATCCTTGGCCCTCCAGATATTATTAGAGTACAGTAATTTTGTTTATTATCGCTGGCCACTGACTTTGTTTGCTAGGGCTGATGGGAGTTGTGGCATAGTAACATGCAGAAAGCCAAATGAGCTCTGCTCCTGCTGTAGCCAATAAAGGACTATGCACCTTATTACTATTATTGCTGTATTTACTTACACATTTGTTTTATTTCCTGCCATATTGCCTGGTGGGACTCAAGGCAGCTTACAAATAAATAAAAGAATCAGAAAAAACAAGTAAACATTAAAAGAATTAAAACTATACAAATATAAAATATGTTAAAACCTACAAATAATTACAATAAAAACAGCACTGCACCAGCCCTTTCATTAAAAGCAGTCAATTCTCAAAAGCCTGTTAGAACAAAAAGGTCTTAAGACACATGCTGGCATAAGAACAAGGAGGGAGCCAGTCTAGCTTCCCCAGGAAGGAAGTTGCAGAGTAATGCATAAATATCTCAAATATATATAAAACAGTCAAAAGTAGTGTGCCTGACATTTTTCATTATGAAAATAATCAACAGAAATAGTTGCAGAGAAACAGATGTTTATGCAATTTTCTTATGTGCCCATCTACATGAAGTTTTCTGTGTCTGAAATGCATGACATTTTAGGTGGACTCACGGATCCTTCCATTGAGAAATGTAATTAATTTCAAAAAAGTCATGTACAATTAGAGAGCAACTTCTAGCCAGAAAGTTTATGTTTTCATTGACTGACAATTTAGGTAATTTTGTTTAATGTAGTTAAAGGCTGCCGTTCAAGGCCATACCTTCACAAACCAAAGAAAAAGGCACATCAAATTAGCATACATTACTATGAGACATCACTCTTGCATCAGACCAAAACAGCAACAAAGATTTCAGTAAATTATATCAACAGCTCTGGGTGCCCAGAAACAGCCTCAGGGATAGTTTTTAAGGGCTCATTTGAAAGCTTGTAATGAAAGTACCAAGTGCAATCTACTCAAAGGAAGTTCCATTACAGTGGAGCCACAACCAAGAAGACCATGCTTCTCATGTCTAACTGGTTTTATCTGTGAGCAGGACCTCTGAAGGTGATCTTAAAGTATGGTCTGGCTGCGGGATCTTATTTACATAGCCTGGAGAAGAGAAGATTAAAGAGAAACATGATAGTGATCTTCAAATATCTGAGAAGCTGATAGTCAGGAGATGAAGCAGACTATTCTCTGTTATCCAGAAGGGAGGGCTGGAACCGGTTGCTGGACCGTTTCCTACACATGAGGAAATTATGTTTTTATTTCATGTT
Organism: Podarcis cretensis; assembly: GCF_951804945.1. Classification (NCBI taxonomy): domain Eukaryota; kingdom Metazoa; phylum Chordata; class Lepidosauria; order Squamata; family Lacertidae; genus Podarcis; species Podarcis cretensis. The sequence continues at coordinate 37,205,481 of NC_137180.1, forward strand.
GTAAGGAGCATGGCGTCAAGCTACAAATCAAAACCAAATCTTCAGTTTCCAACAGTGTATCCTTTCATTGTCTACATTACATTAATTACCTGCGGAAGAACATTCTGTTCTGATGTGTTTAAAAGGCCATGAAATGTTTGTGTATATTACAGGAACATTTGCCAGTTTGTTGGCTCTTTGGAGCTAGAACATTAGATGCAACTATGATATCAGTAGGCATAATCACCTTATACTGAGAGGCACAGAGTTGCTTGGTTGGGGCGGGCATTGTTTACTTTGGGACTCTGCTGCTCTTTCTTCAATATCAGTGTTCAGCATCCTTGTTTAAAACTGGATGGTGAAATCCAGTGTCAAGCCAGCAGACTTCCACTCACCCAATGGAAATCCTCTTCCTTTCCTGCTGCTCCCAGATAATTAAAGATCAAGCAATGGGCAGCTGATGTCTTACTCTGGAAAACAAGCACAACTGGTTATCTATCACTTGTGAGAATGGTCTGCTGTCAAACCTCTCCCCCCCCCCTTTAACAATCTTTAGCAACATGGGCAGGGTAAGAATAATAAAAATTATTATTAATAATGATTAAACTTGCCAGTTTCAAAGTTTCTAGCTTTGTTTACTAAATACAAGTAAAATGAACATGCAAAAAGAGATTACTCTCTAATAATAATAATAATAATAATAATAATAATAATAATAATGTATTATTTATACCCCGCCCATCTGGCTGAGTTTCCCCAGCCACTCTGGGCAGCTCCCAATCAAGTGTTAAAAACAGTACAGCGTTAAATATTAAAAACTTCCCTGAACAGGGCTGCCTTTAGATGTCTTCTGAATGTCAGGTAGTTGTTTATCTCTTTGACATCTGATGGGAGGGCGTTCCACAGGGTGGGCGCCACTACCGAGAAGGCTCTCTATCTGGTTCCCTGTAACCTTACTTCTCGCAATGAGGCAACCACCAGAAGGCTCTCAGCGCTGGATCTCAGTGTCCGGGCTGAACGATGGGGGTGGAGACACTCCTTCAGGTATACAGGACCGAGGCCGTTTAGGGCTTTAAAGGTCAGCACCAACACTTTGAATCGTGCTCAGAAACGTAGTGGGAGCGGCCACTCCCAGTCACCAGTCTAGCTGCCGCATTCTGGATTAATTGCAGACTTCAGACAATTAGACTCTAGGACTTCAGACAATTTTCCAATTCCAAATTGCCCTAATTTTCCAAATCACAATTAAGAAGCAATACAATAACGTGTTGGGTCTGCTGGTTCAGAAAGACTTACAATCAGTGAAAAACTGCACGTGTTAAAAATGTCAAGTCTTTCACAAAGCCTACTGCATACTGAATAAAATAGTTTTGCATCGCTACAACCAGCAGACCAGGGTCATAATTTGTATGGCGAGTTTGTACTGCATTACTTTCACCCCTGCAGTAAACCTTTGTCAACAAGGGGCAAAAGTTTCAATCTTCCTAGGCTAATTCATACATAGCCAATTTTGCAGAGAATCCTCTGCTTTTTTATTGGTATCATGGCGCAGCCAAAAGCAGGATGTGTAAATAAATTATATTTTCATTTCCCCTTCACTGTTCCCACTGTTTTGGAATCTCACTGTCATACCTGACACTCTCAGATAGTTGGGAGAACTCAGCATTTTGTAATTAAATATGTTAGTCCAATTTCAGCGACTTCCATACAATGTTGTACTTGCCCATAGATTGATTCAGGCTCCTTATTTTCCATGCACTTTGGTGCATTCTGCGAAACTAAAGACAACTTGCTATGAAATTGAATCTTTAAAAGAGAATGATTTATTCTAATTTAGCTTCTCTGATCATGTTTTCCAATTCCCTTCCAATTTCACATCCCTTCATGTTCTTGATTTCCACTTTTCCCCCCCACCGAGTGCTGCTAACTGCTGCATGCCAGGATGCTTCTCCTGGAGCAACAGCAATAATGGCAAACATACTGCTGCATGCCACCTCCATCTCTGAGTGGTGTGAGATTCCAGGGGTTCCAGACACATGATGGAGGGCTTCACAGCATTAACACCCCAAAAAGGTCTTGTTTCTCTTGGATTCAAACAGAAATCAAACTGTACTCCAACGACTCTCTCTCCAGCTTGCTGCTTTTCCTCTAGCTCACATCTCTTCAACCTCACTGGCTAGGTCCTTCTAACTTTTGTAATATGAATGTTTTTTATTGAAGCTTGAAAAAGAAAAATGAAAAGTTAACATCAAATACCAAGCATTTTATTCAACATAAAAACTGGAAAAGAGAAAGACTTCAGATTTTCTTTCATCTATATATAAAGGTAAAGGTACCCCTGCCCGTACGGGCCAGTCTTGACAGACTCTGGGGTTGTGCGCCCATCTCACTTAAGAGGCCAGGGGCCAGCGCTGTCCGGAGACACTTCCGGGTCACGTGGCCAGCGTGACATCGCTGCTCTGGCGAGCCAGAGCCGCACACGGAAACGTCGTTTACCTTCCCGCTGGTAAGCGGTCCCTATTTATCTACTTGCACCCGGAGGTGCTTTCGAACTGCTAGGTTAGCAGGCGCTGGGACTGAGCAGCGGGAGCGCACCCCGCCACAGGGATTCGAACCGCCGACCTTTCGATCGGCAAGCCCTAGGCGCTGAGGCTTTAACCCACAGCGCCACCTGCGTCCCACGTTCATCTATATATAGACTTATGCAAAACAGACTCATGCTCCAGAATAACAGCCAACTCTTTTGCTTTCCACAAGCCAACCTTTTTGCAGTCTTCAAACCCGTATATCATAAATGGCTCTGCAAAGTCTCATAGTTTTCCAGTCCTGTCTGGAGATATCAGGGATGGAACCTGAAACCATTGGCATTCAAGGCAGATTCTCTGCCACTGAGCTATGATCCTCTCTGCTGCACCACCACCACCACTCCAACAGAAGCTGCCCGATACTGTGTCAAACCTAGCTCAGTATTGTCCACACTGACTGGCAGCAGCTCTTCTACCAGATGTCAGGAACTGAACCTGGGGATTGAATAGGTGAAGGGCAGACTTGCATGCTGCATGCACCTAACGTTCAGATGGCCTTTACAAGGGGCTGAGTGCCTTGAACCCCTGGTCTATCTGGCAGCAAATCACTATGTAAAGTCTGGGGGTCAAGTCACACAAGCAAAGTCCAAAGCTCAGGAACTGCAGTCCAGAGTCAATCCAAGTAGCCAAGTCTGAAGTCCGGCAGCCAGAATAGCCAGTCCAGAGTCAAACCCAAAGCACATTCTATAGAGGTCCAGGAGCATCCAAGCTGAGGGCCATCAATATGGCCAGCTGAACAGACACAGCATCTCAGCTCTGCTTCCCTTTTATACCTTGCATACTGATTGCGGCATCTGGGCTTGATGAGGCTTGTGACTCTCACCTGTTATGAGCCTGCTCCAGCTGAAGAATCACATCCCTCCTCCCAAAGCTAGTGAACCCCACCTGGCCAGCTAGGGAGCTGAGCTGTGGGCTCTTGCCTCTCTCAGCCTCCTAGAATGTATCTCCTGCTGCTCCCTAGGCCTCAGAGCCGCCATCTTTGTGAGGACAGGGGCCCCTCTGGCTCTGGTGACGGGTCCTGCTGTTCGGATTCCTGTGCATTGACTTCCATCCCTTCAGCATCCTCTGGCACCCTGTGAGTACTTCCTTCCCCATCCTTCTTGTCCCAGTGTATCTCAGTCCCAGCTACACCCCTCGCTGGGATTCTCTTCCTCCTCCCCATCATCCTACCAGTTCATGACACCAAACCCTCTAGTATGGCAGGCCCCGCTCTGTGGAACTCCTTGCCAATAGAAGTTCTCCTTGCCAATAGGAGCCATCACTGATCGTTTTAAGATGTCATCTAAAGACTGTATTATTCAGACAGGCTTTCAAACCTGAGGTTCTTTGTCAGCTAGCTTATACTGATTCAGTTGACTTGTTATTTTTTGCATTACTGTGTTTTTAGTCTACTGTGTTCTGATATTTTATGAAAATGTGGTTTATAAATATTTAAATCAATTACTTCAACATGCACATGTTAGGGAACATGGCCAATCAGATCTCTCCTGTAAGTCTCCTCAAGTCTTTAGAAATGGATGCATACAGACTTACCTGTTTACTGCAAAAAAAAAACCTGTTCTGGCTGTAACAACACAATTTGCATAATGTGTGCACAAATTGCAAAATGCTTTTAGACCTTGGCATACAAAAACTTGTTCACTCATGAAATCACTGGCTGTTCTGCCTAGGATTCTGTTTCCCATTTGTAGTGTGCGGATATTTGCTGCTCAGCCTTACGGAATCAGGACGTGCAGAATTGTAAATCATTTTATCACAGTTAAGGTACAATAGAAATGTTTTTTATTCCTATCTGCCTGGGTTGCTAGAGCTACATATATTAACACTGTTACCTTCCACCTGATGAAACCATCCCTGCAGTTCACACTTCACAAAATTTATTTGATCATTAAATAGAGATCCAGGAAGGATTCTAAGCTCCCTCAAGGAATCTGAAAGCCTCATAGAGAATTGTAAAATTCAACATAACTACATCTGCCCTCCTTCACATTGTAAAATAATAATTAATAATTAAGAACTAGGGCAACTAATTCTTAATGGAACTAAACATGATTAGAAGATGCTCTAGCTCAGTGCTACAGCACTTGCTTTGTATTTATTAATACACGTTATTAGAGGTCAATCCCCAAAATCTCCAGATACTGCTTTATAACGCATTGGACCATTGGTTTATGTAGCTCAGTACTGTCTAGCTTGGCTATAGACAGAAGTCCTCTACGGCACCAAGGTCTCAAGCAGGTAGCAGTGCTGGAGGAGACAGGCTAGATAGCATTGAATTTCATAGACCAAGAGCGGTGTGGGGTTTGGCGAAGGAGGTGGGAGGCTCTGGCAGCCCTTCCATCTCTTTCCCACAGCTTGGAAAGTGTTAACTAGGCTTTGAGAAGGAGGTGGGAGGATTCGAAGACCCTGTCAAAGCCTCCTGTGTCCTTCTCCAAACCCAGTGCCTTGTTTACCAGGCTTTGAGAAGGCGCCCCCCTTGGTTCAGCACCTAGAACAGGGGTAGGCAACCTAAGGCCCATGTCGCCTTCTAAATCCGGCCTCTGATGGTCAGTGAATCAGCATGTTTTTACATGAGTAGAATATGTCCTTTTATTTAAAATGCATCTCTGGGTTATTTGTGGGGCCTGCCTGGTGTTTTTACATGAGTAGAATGTGTGCTTTTATTTAAAATGCATCTCTGGGTTATTGGTGGGGCATAGGAATTCATTCATTTCCCCCCAAAAAATATAATCCGGCTCCCCACATGGTCTGAGGGATGGTGGACCGGCCCACAGCTGAAAAAGGTTGCTGACCCCTGACCTAGAGCATAGGCACTGCTCACACAGCCCTAAACCCACCCCTGCCTTCACAGCCACACAATACTTTGAAAGCATGTGGCATTCCCCCAAAGTATCCTGGGTACAGTATGTTGCACTTCACTGAGCTACTATTCCCAGCAACCTTAACCAACCACACGTCCCAGGATTCTTTGGCGGGGGAGTCGTGTGATTTAAATGTAGGTTGAATGTCCTTTTATGTTTGGTATGGCTGTGGGTGCTTCTTTTGTGCTTCTTCTGCCTCTCTGAAAAGACAGGTGCTCCCAGGTTGCAGGATACTTGCTGAGTCTTGGCAAGCAAGCAGTTGGTTGTCTTTGTTTTGTTAAGAGAGAGAGAGAGAGAGAGAGAGATATGTTTTTGTCTTTACCAGCTAGCCGTGCCTACACAACATATCATTTGATTTCCAAAATACTTGGGGGGGGGGATAGGCCTCCACATCTGTGCATTCATCAATTTCCCCCTTTGTTCCCAGCCTCGCTCATCACATTTTCATTAGGGAACAGCTGTTAAATGCTCCCAGGGTTTTGTCTTTGTTTCACTTATAATTCTTGCACAAACACAGAATGGCTAATTTATAGCTGGAAAGAATGACAGTGTGAAGCTGTTTTTAATTTAGCTTGCTTCGGTTTTGATGCTAAACTGCAGCTATATCAAATTATTTCTTGGTTTTTTAATGGCCATCTTCTCTATAAGTCATCCTATTTCTTTGCCTATATCACAAACGAGGAATTTGCCTGGTGGGGAAATGCAGTCCTCTGTATCGAACGGCGTGCAATGCACTCTGTGTTGCCATTAAAGTTGGCCTAGAAGCTACAGCACCAGAAGAATTGCCACAGCCCATTGATCAGGGATCAGGCAACAATGGCCATATACTACCCAGACACAGAGGCAGCCAATGAATTGGCACTGGCTTGACAGGTAGCAGGGTAGCAGGTGTGGTGTCTTCCAGCTCCATGGTAAGAGCACTTTCACATGTTGTAAAGGTGGGGGCTAACAAGCCCACAGAAGCACTCACTGCTGGGAGCATCCCGGTCACTGCTAGTGATCAAGAGGTGGGCTTCCCTCCTAGCATAGGAGCCAACTCCTAGAGGCCGTGGGTGCTTTGGCCACCACACACACACAAAAAATTGAGGACAGCAGTATAGCTAACTGCTTGGGTGCCTGGGGCTTTGTGTGTGCCCTGCACAGGGGTGGGGAGAGGTGCCCGTGAGATGGGACAGGGCAGGGTGCACCAGAATCACAGTGCCCGAGCCCCATTCCACTCTGGCACCCTGCAGGACTGCGTTGCTTTTTCAGGCAGCGCGGAGCCTGCAGGCACAGGAAATATGTGTGGCTTGGGCACGGTAAGCGCCGCCCCCTGCGGTGTGGTGCCCAGTGTCCCCCACCCCCCTAGCCACACCTCTGTTTGAGGGGGCTGGGCCCCCACAAAGTTGATGGGCATTCCCATTCAAATGGTGTGTATGCACTGCGTCATGTGATTGATTATGCGTGGCGGGGCTTACCCGGGCCCCCACAATATTTTATTCAAGATGGCACCCCTGCCTCCTAGCGTGCAAGGAGAGGGTGTGGGAACAATCCTGTTCTTTAGGAGACTGACCTGTTAGATTCAAGGGAAGATATATACAGTGGTACCTCTGCTTACGTACTTAATTCGTTCCGGAGGTCCATTCTTAACCTGAAACTGTTCTTAACCTGAAGCACCACTTTAGCTAATGGGGCCTTCCGCTTCCGCTGCATCGCTGGAGCACGATTTCAGTTCTTATCCTGAAGCAAAGTTCTTAACCTGAGGTATTATTTCTGGGTTAGCGGAGTCTGTAACCTGAAGCGTCTGTAACCTGAGGTACCACTGTAGAGCAATAGCCAGCAGATAGGGCACAAAGGCCCTAAACCTGGATGCTCAGCAGGTATTTGTGAGGGAGTGCCACATACCACAGACTTTTCCTTCATGAGGGAGGAAGAGGCTAGAGAGAGTCTGCATGGTCCTTGCATCTTTGGGGTTTCAGTGGAACTCTGTGTATGTGGTGACAGCTTGTTCTGCACCAGAGGTGAGGGCCACATTTCCTTCTAGGGAACTTTCCAGGTGCCACATGCCAGGGGCAAAAATGGAGAGAGCAATGAATGTGAATGTCACCTTTGTATAGTAGACAAGTTTCTGCACACCTCACATACCTCTTTTGTTTTCAAAGTGCCTTTCCTCCGTGTTTCCCAGTTGCCAACATTTCCTCTTTTGCGCAGAAGAGATACAGCCCTGTGCCATGTCCTGTCATCTGAGTTGTGGTCTACATATGTGGGCTTTATGTCCTGGTGATAGTGGTGTGCTGAGTTACACCATATCCCATGTTCTGTCAGGATAATGTGGGTGCGAAGGTCATTGACAGAATGAGCAGTCCTAATTCCTTCCCTCCCACTGAAGTTAATGGGGAGGAAATTTCTCCTGCCATGGCTTGGCTATAAATTCAGTATTGAAAATTGAATGTTTATTTGCAAAAACAACCTAAGGGCACTGGCATGGAACTACGCCCTTAATTAAAGTCTGATATCTCACCACTTTTTTCTCTCTTGCTTCCTTGCCTCAAGGAAGCATGCAATGTAGCCGGCATTGTGAATATTGACTGGTCCTTATAAAAGTACTGTGACTTTTGTTACATTCAGCTGACAAACACTCTCTGGAGCAATACTGTAGTGTGGATGAGTTCATTGATGCATCTTCCCACTAGAGGGTGCCTGGACTGCAATGTTAGCAGAATCACATTAAGCAAGTACCGGTGTATATATTGTTGAACGCCACCCCAATCTCTGAGCGGTGCAAGATTCCAGGAGTTCTGGGTGCTTACCCAGGGTTTGTGTTTCCTTTTGGAATGAAGCACAACGGCAACTGGTGTCTTTATGATTTACAGTATTTAATACATACAGTGGTACCTCGGATTACAGATGCTTCAGGTTACAGACTCCGCTAACCCAGAAATAGTACCTCGGGTTAAGAACTTTGCTTCAGGATGAGAACAGAAATTGTGTGGCAGTGGCACAGCGACAGCAGGAGGCCCCATTAGCTAAAGTGGTACCTCAGGTTAAGAACAGTTTCAGGTTAAGAACGGACCTCCAGAACGAATTAAGTACTTAACCCGAGGTACCACTGTATATACAACCTGAGCCTAAGATGGAGGCGTTCACAGCATTCACACCTCAATAGGGCCTTGTTTCTCCCATAGTTGCAGGCTTGGATTCAAGCAGAGATCTGGCATGGCTTTCTCTCTCTGCTTGCTACTTTGCTTCTAGGTCACATCACTGCCCCCTCTCCAACTCTCTACTTTAAACTCGGGCTTTATTTGTTGAGGGAGCGGCTCCCACCCATTTGCCACCTTGCACTGAGCCCCTTAATCCCTCTTAATGGCTCATCACCATCACCTTAATCGTTATCACCTCACCAGGAGGCTGGCCTGGCTATTCAAAGAATTAGAAGCTTTGATCAAATTCTAATACTTGTTGGATCCAGGGGTTAGAGGAGCCTGGCACACAGTTTAACACCCCAAGCTCACAGCACTATGCTCCTTAGGAGTCTGTCCTCATTCACTAGGTAACCTGTGCTCCTAAATTTCTCTCTCTTCTTTTTGGTCCCTCTGCTGCTTTGCGCACCTGCCATTCTGCTGCCAGGTCCACATCTTGGTGATGCATATGCAACAGGATCCTTGCCCTGTTTGATGGAACCTGATTGTCACAATGCCTCTAAGTAATACCTTCACACCCTCCCTCTCTTGCAGATCTCAAGTGATCTCTAAAGAACATGAACAACAATAGCAAAAGTTGCTATAATAATGTTGTTGTTGCTGTTTAGTCGTTTAGTCGTGTCCGACTCTTTGTGACCCCATGGACCAGAGCATGCCAGGCACTCCTGTCTTCCACTGCCTCCCGCAGTTTGATCAAACTCATGCTGGTAGCTTTGAGAACACTGTCCAACCATCTTGTCCTCTGTCATCCCCTTCTCCTTGTGCCCTCCATCTTTCCCAACATCAGGGTCTTTTCCAGGGAGTCTTCTCTTCCCATGAGGTGGCCAAAGTATTGGAGCTCAGCTTCAGGATCTGTCCTTCCAGTGAGCACTCAGGGCTGATTTCCTTCAGAATGGATAGGTTTGATCTTCTTGCAGTCCATGGGACTCTCAAGAGTCTCCTCCAGCACCATAATTCAAAAGCATAAATTCTTTGGCCATCAGCCTTCTTTATGGTCCAGCTCTCACTTCCATACATCACTACTGGGAAAACCATAGCTATACGGACCTTTGTTGGGAAGGACCTTTGTACTGCTGTAACAATACAGAGGGTTTAATTCCAGACAACTGAAGTCACCTGAGAAAATATGAAGATGAAGTAAATAGGCTGATTTGTACTGGCACACACCCAATTGTTTTGCTTTTAATTAGGGAGCAGACTTCCATGCCACATCAAAAACTCCATTTGAGAATCTCCTCAGTTTCCAGAGCCATCTGTAATGTTAAAAAGGGGCTTGCTGCTATTTGTGAACCACAACCCCACCCCAGGCACCCGGAAATAATTGTACTTTGTTTGTAACCAGACTTTGATTTTTACTAGAGGCACCCATGGTTGTTGCTTGTTGACATTTACATCTGGAGGCAGTTAGGCCCTTTTGTCACCAACTGGCACTTCTCAAATGACCTCATCTTTGTTTCAGAGCACAATGACTAACTCCTTGCATTGCTTCATGGCCAAGTATTGTCTCTTACCAGCTTCCACTTGTTTTTCTGGCCTCTGAAGTCTTGTTTGCCTCCTCTCTCACTGGGAAGAGTTTTAAGAGCATTAAAGGTGACTGGATACAGGACCATCTCCAGCAACATTTATTTTGAAAGAACCCATTGTATGGGTATGTTCAGTGCCATAGTTGGTAGTGAGAGATTCCCCCCCCCCCCCCAGGTTAGATTGGTTGGTGACTTTGGGAGTAAGGCTGGTTGCCTTTCCATGTAATATGTGGCTCAGCTTGCTTGAGTCACATGCTTGCCAACAAATAAGGGCAAATGGGGAAGAATGATTTCCACAACACCAGTATCTGTTTTGGAATGGGACGCTGAACAATCCCACCATTGGAAGTTGGGGAGCATATTTGTTGCTAGAAAACCCAGTTCTGTCCTACTTATTTGGACTAGGTTGAATAACTCCTTCATTTGGGGGGGCGGGTTGTGCTTTTTATTTTTATTGTTGTAAGCCACTTTGATATATTTTTCATGACATCACCATATAATTTTTTTCATAAAAATAAATGTTCTGCCACTGAGCTGCTTCCCTTCCTGTTACTTTACTGCAACAGTAGGTAATATGCATTCTACAGTGGTGCCTCGGGTTACAGATGCTTCAGGTTACAGACTTCGCTAACTCAGAAATAGTACCTCAGGTTAAGAACGTTGCTTCAGGATGAGAACTGAAATTGCGCAGCAGAGGGAGGCCCCATTAGCTAAAGTGGTACCTCAGGTTAAAAACAGTTTCAGGTTAAGAACGGACCTCCAGAATGAATTATGTTTGTAACCCGAGGTACCACTATGTTTTAAAGGGCTGCCTTTCTGTTGCTTCCTGTTTGTTTACATCCTCCGTACTAGTGGGTATGTCTCTCTTGGGACTCAGCTATTCAGCTGCAAATAAAATGTTTTAAGTGTAAAGTTCATTATACAAATGTGACACTAGGTGGCAATGGTGAGCTATGACAAATTCAATATTTATTTTTTCAAACCGTTTTTTAAAAAAGCATTTTTGGTTTTTTTTTTTATATGTGTCTAGATTCCACCTTGGGACGCAGGTGGCGCTGTGGGTTAAAGCCTCAGTGCCTAGGGCTTGCTCGGTCCCAGCGCCTGCCAACCTCGCAGTTCGAAAGCACCTCCGGGTGCAAGTAGATAAATAGGGACCGCTTACCAGCGGGAAGGTAAACGGCGTTTCCGTGTGCGGCTCTGGCTCTGGCCAGAGCAGCGATGTCACGCTGGCCACGTGACCCGGAAGTGTCTCCGGACAGCGCTGGCCCCTGGCCTCTTAAGTGAGATGGGCGCACAACCCCAGAGTCTGTCAAGACTGGCCCGTACGGGCAGGGGTACCTTTACCTTTACCTTAGATTCCACCTTGGATCTCCACTGCACAAGCACCAAGAAGGTGTGGCCTGGATTGTGGAGCTTGTTCTGCAAAGGGGGCTGCTCTGTAGGTGTTCCTGCCACTCTGCACACTTCACTTGATTTGATGGACTTTTGCAAAACTCTTCCCAAATCACACACACACACACACACACACACACACACACGGAGATGTGTATTAGTCTGTCAGCATTACAGGAATGGTCAGATTTTAAAAATGCCACCACTGAATGCAAACAACTTTGATTTATTGACTTTTCCAACACACAGAATTTCAGTTGCAGGTTTTGTGAACAACAATCCCTGGCAGCTGTGTTGTGCTCTCCCCATACTTCCTTGATCTCTGAGTTTTATTATTATTAATGACTTATTACACATACCGTTTCTATTGATTGCTCTGTGTTGACCCAGGTACATTTTTTTTCATGCATGGTTACAGAATCAGGATACAAATGCTATTGTTTAACAAAAGCAGATTAATAGGTTACGCATGGCCTCCCATAGAAACTTTTTGCATGCCCACACGTAAGTACTGCTTTGGGCACTGGGCAAGTTGGAAACTGAAGTTAAAAACAGAGAAAAACAACAACCCTAAGTCAGTTCCAAATGTGAAAAGCAAACCTCCCAAATGTTTGTATTGGAAAAGATCTCAAGTAGGTAAACAAAATCCATTACCTGAAACAACTGCTATAGGAATAACCCTGTTAGTCTGTTGCAGCAGACAGTCTCATAGTGGCGCCTTAGAAGGGGTTGCTGTCTGAGTGGATTAGGTTGCATTCTGCTTGAAGGATCAGGGAGTCTTCTTCACCCCAGGCTTGCTCCTGGAGGCCTTTGTGGTGGCTGAGTGCCTTTGTTCACTTTTGGTTTCTGTGTGCCTCTAAGCTAGTCTGCTGCCTGTACATGTGATGGAGGATGATGTCTCATCACCTATGTTGAAGTACAAGTCAGTCCAGTCAGCATGGAATGGGAGGGTAGGGCAACACAACCTTATTCTTCATCTCAAGCAGCAAAATTGTTTGGGATGGCGCTGCCAGCTGCTGGGGATGAACAGAGAGGGGTGCTTGTAAACTTCACAGGAGCATCTGGCAAAATGGTGTGTGAATCAGGATTCTGGACTAGAAGGATGCTTGTCCTGATGCAAAAGGACTCTTACAATGTTGATACTGCAGTCAGTTGGACATAACTAACTTCATTATGTATCTGAAACAGACTCAGTAAAAACCAAGTCATCTTAACACTTGCAGCAGGCAGAATAAATCCTTTATTTTGCAGGAGCGTAAAGTTTTAATATATGTAAGGTGTTGTTGTTTTTGGCCTTATACATATAGGTTGTGCTCAGATGTTATGTTAAACCATTTTTTAGTGTGATGACAATGAACTGCACCCCAGCATGGCGCCAAGGAGGAGTTCAGAAGCATTCAATTTCAATTTTCATTAACCAAAGTTTAGCATGTTGTCCCAATCCTAAACTGTGATTAATGTTAGCTATCATTTGTTTAAGCATGCCAGCTTCATAACCCATGTCTGAAGCTGACTTGTTTCAAACAAATTATATTTGACCCACAGATTGTTGAGTTTGGACAGCACAAGAAGCTATGGTTAATCTAACCCAGGAGTAAAAGTTTCCATACTTCTCAAAGCTGAGTGAGACAGAGAGAAGAACATTCATGCCAGGGCCTTGTCCTGATCATGTTTAGCTGCATTACATCCAAAGGTGGACAATAATTAACCACCAGGAGTTTTGGGACAAATCCTATGAAATCTGCTTTTCCTATGTGATATTGCTATTTCATGTTACCAGAACAACTTAGGATGCAGTCGTGGAAAAGCAGCCACCATGCCATAGTTGGAGCACCCTCAATCGTAACACATATTCTCACAAACTCCTTATAAGGGGATCTTTGTGAAGCATGACCCAGAATGGACTGCTTTTCCTGCTGGCTTTTTAATTCATGAAGATAGTAATCTGGAACTGGCCTGTACTATTGTTGGATAAAATGTTGCTGTGTGCCGTTGTATCTCTAGGAAACAGTGACCATGTGAAAGGGCACTGGTTCCTCTTACTATAGCTCAAGCATAAATGGGAGATGCTTTGAGAACCAGTCATTCCATTGGAGGGGAGGACTGTTAGGGAGGGTGGGAGTAGGAGGGGCAGAGATAACTGACCATGACTGGAAGCATATAATAGAAAGTTATCTTCAGTCACCTGAGATGAAAAGCTGTTACATCAACTAACTCTAAATTAAATAGGCATTGAAAGAAAAGCTAGTGCCAAACCATTTCCATCAGTCTTCTGATTTTGCTTGGAGTGCTACACTGCCATAGGAATCCCTTCTAATATGAATGGAAGTAGACACCAGGAGACAGACTTGCCTCAGAGGAAGGTAACGAGAAAATGGCACAGAGCTGCTAGAGATTTGCTAAGGAGCAAGGAAAACTAAAGTGACAGACGATTGGGAATGTTGGCAAAGAGATCTAACATAGAGCACCTTTAAATCCAGAGTTCTGATGGTAAATATATTAATACTAATGCCTTTTTTCTAAATAGCTGAGCAGAAGGGACAAATGAATAGTGTTATCAATGGCCTGCAGGTGCTGTATTCAGGGTTTGTTTTATCTATTGCTCAAATATAAGTTGGCATTATGTGTTTTACGTACTTTGAACGCTAATGTGGGTAGCTATTATCTGCCTCCTTGGGCTATTAAAATCTGACAGTTGTCAAAAAGAAAATGCCTAGCAAGTGTTGGTGGATTTCCCCACCTCAATAAATAGCATTAAGTGTTGCATGTGAATCTGATATATTTATGTTACTTGCTATGATTGTGACATAGATTATGGTTCCTTTGTGCTCTATCCACACCCCTCAAAAGCTTCTCCTGTGGCTTGGGGGACCCTGTGGAACAGTAGGGGACATGGCCTAGAAGACTGCCATAGACAGGGGAAATTGGATGCCCTACGTTGTATAAGTGAATTCACTTTTCTGCTAGCACAAATCCACTATGGCCTATGGCCCATTGTTGTCCTTCTAATTATTATTTTGCTACTGCCATTTAATCTGTTGTGTGTGGTGCACTTACAGCTTCTGGCTGCAAAACTAACATTCAACATAACCTCTTAATAACAACAAAGACACTGCTTTAAAGCTTCTCTTGCTGAGAGCTTTGTTTACTGCACAGTATTGGGATTTTGCCCATGCAGATCCTTTAACTGATTGCTGTCTTTCTGTTTCTGTACAGACATGCTTTTAATCTCACCATTGTAAAGGAAATCCTCCCAGAAACTATTGTTAAATGCTTCTCACTCCCCCAAGTGATGGGAAAATCCAGGGACAGTATTACTAGATTTTGTTTCCTAGGGAGCAAGAGAGCAAGGAAACTTACAGCATCTTAGCAAGATATGCTTTGTTGGCAAGTAGGCAAGCACAACATAAGTGGATGCATACAGACTCTCCCTAGAAGGCAGCAGATCCACTTTTCTGCACCAGATCCCCAGACAGGGACCCCCTAGGTGCTTTGCCTTCAGCCAAATCACAGCAGTCTCAACTCACATTTTGGGTAACTTAAACAACAGGCAGCCATTGCAGACAGGAGCTGAGCTTGGCTACTGTTCAAAATTGGCACTACTGCCCACCATTGAAAAGGATCTGGGACTCCAACAGGGAGAGCACTGAATGGTGGCACATCTGGTCTGGGCTGGGCTGGGCTGGTGAAGGGCCATATAGACTCATAGACTCACAGAGCTGGATCATCTAGTCCAACCCTGAGGATCATCTAGTTCAACCCCCTGCAATGCAGGAATATGCAGGTGTCTCTTACGAGGATCAAACCTGCAACTTTGGCATTGTCAGCACCACACACTAACCAACTGAGCTATCCTGTGTGTATGCCTGACCTGGTTGTCTGTTGGGGCCATGTCTGTTTTCTTTGAACTCTCTGTTGATAGTGTAGACAATTGCTCCCATCTTTTAAATATCTGAATCCATCAACAAATCTCACTTGTCCTTTCTCTATTCCACACCTTGAAAATTCTTTCAATACTTCCTCATAAATCACACATTCTATCTGCATTAGTATCTCAGTAGCTTCCTTCTGCATTATTTCCATCTTGTCAATATACAGCTTAAACAGATCACAAAATCCAGTTGTGGTATAGCAGTGCTCTGCTATCATCCTCCAAGTCTTGGGAAATAACTGTAGCAATCTTATGAACACAGACTAAGATGAGACAACTCCATCTCCCATCTTAGTCTGTGTTCATAAGATTGCTACAGTTATTTCCCAAGACTTGGAAGACAATAGCAGAGGACTGCTATATCACAGCTGGAGTTTTGAGACATTTCACTTTGTTTGTTTATCCAGTTTATGTTCCCCTCTACAGCATGGCAAACACATCAACAATAAAAAAGCATTTTAAATACAGTTATAAAAACATCATTGTCATGCAGTGATTCTGGACTTCACAAACAGTATATTTTAGCCATCAAACGCCTGGGTAAACAGAAACATTTTAAAAATTGTCCTGAAAGTTAGCAATATTCGAGACAGACACACCTCACCAGGGACAGCATTCCACAAATAGAGAACCACGACCGAAAAGACCCTGTCATCAACCAGGCAGCCGCTAGCGGTAGCACTACTGACAAGGTCCCCCCTGCCAATCATAGGATGTAATATGGTTGATACTTGTTTGTGTCATCTTCAATTTGTTATCCAATATAGCACATTCAACATAAATTCTTGTGGCACCTGAAAGCCTAACATAGCATAAGCTTTTGTGGCTCATGGTCTTCATCAGATGCATGAAACATTATCCTGAATTAACAAGCATACAGACACAATTCAAGATTCCAGTTTATGCATCTGATGAAGTGGACTGTGGTCTATGAAAACTTATACCTTGGCTTTTAAGCTTCTACAAGGTTCTTTGTTGCTTCTGCTACACAGCCGAATATGACTACTTTTCTGGAAATTATGACACCTACCTCTTTCTCAGAATAGCTGTTGACATACCATCATTATTAGATTTGTATTGTATGTCTGGAATCATCTTAAATCATTTATTAGGAACACAATGTACTTTTGTAGCACTTTTATCTAAGTGCTTTTAAAATGTGTGTAAAAGTAAGAACTAAGATGTGCCTCTTATGCAGAGCTAAGTGAAAGGAACCATGAAAAAGGGCACCAGAAAGTGTTGTTACCAGATTTGCATCCTTTTATGCCATCGCACTCACAGGAATCACTGGGTGTGCATGCACCCAGATGAACATCACACCCACCATGTGGTCTCCTGTGGATTATTTGTCCCAGCATTGCCTCTCTACATTTAGTGGTATGGAGCAAACACAGCAGATTTGTTTACCTGAGATCTCGAATCCTGCTCTGTAGAAGGATCAACTTTTCTTTCTACTGACCCAAACATGGAAAGCTATGGAAAAGGTGGGGATGAGGCAGCTTTCCCCCACCCCACCATCAGCCTTCTTCAGATAGGCATTCCATCAGGAGGAATAATAATAATTATTTATTTAATTTGCATACTGCCCTATACCCGTAGACTTTAATTCCGGAATTAAGATTGCCAGAAGAAATATCAACAAGCTCAGATATGCAGATGACACAACCTTGATGGCAGACAGTGAGGAGGAATTAAAGAACCTTTTAATGAGGGTGAAAGAGGAGAGTGCAAAATATGGTCTGAAGCTCAACATCAAAAAAACAAAGATCATGGCCACTGGTCCCATCACCTCCTGGCAAATAGAAGGGGAAGAAATGGAGGCAGTGAGAGATTTTACTTTCTTGGGCTCCATGATCATTGCAGATGGTGACAGCAGTCACGAAATTAAAAGATGCCTGCTTCTTGGGAGAAAAGCAATGACAAAGCTAGACAGCATCTTAAAAAGCAGAGACACCACTTTGCCAACAAAGGTCTGTATAATTAAAGCTATGGTTTTCCCAGTAGTGATGTATGGAAGTGAGAGCTGGACCATAAAGAAGGCTTATCGCTGAAGAATTGATGCTTTTGAATTATGGTCTGGAGGAGACTCTTGAGAGTCCCATGGACTGCAAGAAGATCAAACTTATCCATTCTGAAGGAAATCAGCCCTGAGTGCTCACTGGAAGGACAGATCCTGAAGCTGAGGCTCCAATACTTTGGCCACCTCATGGGAAGAGAAGACTCCCTGGAAAAGACCCTGATGTTGGGAAAGATGGAGGGCACAAGGAGAAGGGGACGACAGAGGACGAGATGGTTGGACAGTGTTCTCAAAGCTACCAGCATGAGTTTGATCAAACTGTGGGAAGCAGTGGAAGACAGGAGCGCCTGGCGTGCTCTGGTCCATGGGGTCACGAAGAGTCGGACACAACTAAAGGACTAAACACCACCCGTAGATCTCAGGGGGAAGGAGGAGGCAGCACCAGAACAGAAGACTCAGCCCCTGAACTATGCTCATTCACTGTGTAAATCCCTCTTCATGATCAGGAACCCTGCACAGAGAGAGCCTTCTCCTTTGCATGTACAGCTATAGGTGTGGGGGCACTCTTCACATTACAGTGGTTCCCATTCATTCCTATGGAGAAAGTGAAGCAGCAGCGCTCCTCACACATCCCTGTTTACCAGCTCCATTTCCTTTTGCCGACCCATTGAGATGGGGCAAATTGTGGCCCTCCGGATGACGGTGGGACTCCAGTTCCCATCAGCCCCAGCCAGCACGGCCAATGGTCAGGGATGCTGGGAGCTGGAGTCCAAAGAACAACAACAGGTTGCCAGAGCCAAACAGCCTGGCGCTCGGCCTGTGGCCAGACCTCAGACGTAGGCGCGAGAGGCGCGCAGGGCTGCGTGCGGGAGAGAGAGATGAGGGCGAGGAGAGATGAGGCTGCCACTAGAGGCCGGAGCAACCGGGATTGCAGCAGCCGCGAAAGGTGAGCGAGGCGGCGGCGGCGGCGGCGGCGGCGCAGCTGTTGGCAGGCTCTGCTCCGGGCAGCAGCAGCAGCAGCAGCGCGCCAAGTTCCCCCCGGAGGGCAGCCTTCCGGGTTCCTCTCCCGCCTCCCGGAGCGGGGTATGAAAGGATGCCCTGATGGAGCGCCGCGGCGGGCTCCAGCTGCCCCTCTGCGGCCGGCGGCTCCCGCCTCGCCGCTGGGGCGCCGTAGAGAGACCGCGAAGCAAACACCGCTTGGCGCCCTGAGGCGGTGAAAGGCGAGGCGAGGCGATGTTCAGCAGCCCCAGGCCGGCGCTGGCGGCTCCCTAGGCTGGGCTGAGCAGCGCTGGGAGCTCGGAGGGGGCCTCTCTCGGCCGCTCCTCCCGGGGGGCTTGCTGGGCGGCGAGGCGGCAGCGGAGGGATGGGCTGCGCTCCCAGCATCCACGTCTCGCAGAGCGGCGTGATTTACTGCCGGGACTCGGACGAGTCCAACTCCCCGCATCAGACCACCACCATCTCGCAGGGCACCGCCGCCACCTTGCACGGCCTCTTCGTCAAGACCGACGCGGCCGACTCCATCCCCTCGGTCCTCGCCTACCAGAGCCGCCAGCCGCCGCCGCCGCCGCCGCCGCCGCCCAACTGCCCGGCCCACAGGCGCAGGAAGCCCGCCGGCCGAGAAGGCAGGAGCGGGGTGCACCACTGCTGTGGCGTCGAGGCGGAGACTCAGACCAGCCAGACCGACGTCAAGGTAAAGGAGGCGAGGGGGGTTGGTGCCAGCACCGCGCAGGACAGCCTTGGGGGCCGAGAAGGTGGGAGACTCAGCTGGGGTGGGGTGGGGGGCAGGAGGTGAAGAAAAGGGTGGCTGGGTGTCCCGTTGCCTCACCAGGGGTCAAGGCGACCGCTTGAAGGAACCACCCTAAGCAGGCTTGGACGAATATCGACATTTTTAAAATCCACCCCAGTGGGGCCTATGCACTGGAAGGCAGAAACTTTTGACTGGCAAATCTTTTTCCCGTGGGACACCCTCAATACATGTTGGCTATTAATTTGACGTGGCCTTGGGCTATGGGAGGTGCCCCACTGGGGTGTGGGTGTGTGCTTTTGAAACTTTAGCCTGTGCCAAGTTTACCACCTTACTCCTTTTCTGACCGACTGCCTGACTCCTAAAGGGCAACCTTGGGGTGGGTGACTGCCCCCCAAAAAGGGACTTTTAGATGGGTGTCTCTTTACTTGTTTCCCAGGAGATGAGCAGCATGAGCCACAAAGAGAGGAGGGGTAAGGAAATGGCAGCATCAAGTGCGCTCTATGTTTTTGTCTCCTACACGGTGCTGTTTTCACTGGCAGTGGCAAAAAGCCTCTCCTGCTCTGAACAGAAGAGAAGGGAGCATGGTGCTGAAAAGCTGCAGCTTGTGCTGGGCAGAGATGCTGCTGCGGATGCACATGGGATGCAGCTGAAAGGAGCTGTTGCCATGGCACCCTAGTGACTCACTCCTGCTACAGGTCCCTCCCATTCTGGCCAAGTTCTGGTACATGCACATAGGTGACCACACTCACGTACAGTATTGGCAAGCAGCTACAATGCTGAAGCTCAGGGTCAAAGTTACACCACATCCCGAAGGCTTCTGTGCATTTAGCTTTTGTCAGGCCGTTTGCCTTACTCATGAAAAGTGTGCCTGCATTTATTCAACTATAGTATTCTAAGATGTGGCAGCAGAAAGATGGGTTAATGCAAAGATGTATTCCGAAAGGACAAAAGCATGAATTAATTTAAATGTGACAGTTTCCAGAATGGTAGCCATGTTAATTTGTCTGTTGCAGTAATAACAAGCCATGGGACCTTAAATGATCAACATATTCATGAACTACAACTGATGGAGTGGACTATAGGTTATAAATGCTTATGCCGTAATAAATGTTAGTCTTTACGGTAAGATGCTGCAAGACCTTGTAATATGAGTGGGAGATGAAGGGTGTGGAATACTGTGTGTCTATCCACCCCGCCCCACAGCTTTTTAATATTCTGGATAAACAATGTGTCAAACTTAGACTGTTTCTGGGAACCTGATTGATTTTTGTTTACAGTAATGGGCGACTAGGCTGTTAGCAGCCAGAAGTATTCTGAGTTCCTGGGACTGGGAGTCCATAGAATTTAGCAAGATCAAACATATACACAGCCAGGGTGGTGTAATGATTGGGGCATTCAACTTATAAAAGGGAGACCAGAGTCATATCTGTGTTTGCAGTGAAGTCCAGTAGGCAAACTTGGAGCTGGTTATCATCTCTCACCCCAATGTACTACATAGAATTCTGTAGATAAAATGGGATAAATGCATGTTACCCTGAACTCTTTGGAGGAAAGATGGGATACAATGGTGAGGAATAAATAAGGCAGGAACCAGTCACAATGGGTAAGGGATATTGAGTTTCTAGCTACAGTATCTCAGATTCATGAAATCAAGGCTAACATCAACATTTAAAAACAGATGTCAGAATTAGAAGGGGGGGGGAAGGATAGGAAAGAGGTAGAGACTAATGGCCAGAATGAAAGATCAGCACCAACTAGACAGTGTCCTGGTTCACATGCAATGCTACATTAAACCATGAATATGTGTGAGTGAGCAAACATGGGTTCCTGGACAAAAGATAATAGCTGCAGTCAAAACCTGGGGCTTAGTCAGACATAATACTAAGCCAAATCATGGCTTAGCTTTCAATAGGGCAGCAGCAGCAGCACGACCAGAGGAGGTGTGCAGTCTCCAGGCACCTGCATGTTTGCTCATCCACACTAAGGACACAAACTGGGCCAGTGTGTAGAAGACAGTACTGAGGTCTAGAGGAAGGACTAGAGAAACAGAATGAGGCAAGGACCAGGAACAGAGTTGTAGGGTAGATAAAGCTACAGTCATTAGCTTAGGGTGGGGAATTACATACTGTTCAAACAGTGACGCTGTTCAGCTTTCTCAGTGGAACCACAATACAGTCTGAAATACCATTCTTGGTACCTGTGAATTAAGACCTCAGAATTAACAGCAGTATAACAGATGGTATACCTATTGCCCTGGAGTGTTTCCATCATTCTGGACCATTTCCAATACTGGCTGGAAGACCATTGCCATTAACGTCTGGAAGAGCATGGGTCCTCACCCTGGCTGCATACAGTCAGTCTAAGTCGATTATGCTTGGCAAAGAGCAAGTTAAAGATCCGGCTATGACAGCTAGAAAAGGGATGGGGAACCTCAACTAGCCCAGGTGTTTTTGGACTCCAGTTCACATCAGCCCCAGCAAGCATGGCCAATAGTCAGGGATGATGGGATATTCCAACAACATCTTGAAGTGCTGCATGTTCCCCAACCCTGTTCTGGACTCATGAAAATAACACATTCAGAATGCCTTCAAATTAAATGGGAATATTTGGGTCTCTGTATGTATTTGGAGACATGGCGTTTCCCCTACTGTGTAGGTAAGTGAGTGCAAAGGGCCGTCCAGTACTCCGGTCGCAGAGAGCATGCTGGCAGGAAACCTTTGTAGTTGGGGATGCAACTGGCCAGTGACTTAATCTGGATCACATTTTGTAAATATGGAAACTGATAGAAATAAACATAAACACATGAAAAACTCATGCTGTCAAGTTGCAACCAGTTTGGTCTTGGTTGGACATTGTAATTTGCATTTGTTGCTACCACTTTCTGCAAACATTTGAGGGAAGGAGTTTGTAAATTGCTTAAAGGTAAAGGGACCCCTGACAATTAGGTCCAGTCGTGAACGACTCTGGGTTTGCGGCGCTCATCTCGCTTTAAAGGCCGAGGGAGCCGACGTTTGTCCTCAGTTTTTCCGGGTCATGCGGCCAGCATGACTAAGCTGCTTCTGGTGAAACCAGAGCAGCGCATGGAAACACCGTTTACCTTCCCGCCGGAGCGGTACCTGTTTATCTACTTGCACTTTGACGTGCTTTTGAACTGCTAGGTGGCAGGAGTTGGGACCGAACAATGGGAGCTCACCCCGTCACGGGGATTTGAACCGCCAACTTTTTGATTGGCAAGCCCAAGCGGCACAGTGGTTTAACCCACAGCACCACCCGCGTCTTAACACCATATTTAAAAGGAATGGTAAAGAACAGGAAGAGTCTTCAGTGACACCATTCTCCTCTTACCTCCAATTCATGTAGAGAGAAAATGTGCCACTCTGCCAGGAATTTCACTGGGTAATTTATCCTTCGGTGGGATAGGCAGGCTTACAGCTGCAATGCCATCTGTCTCCCACGCTGCAAGTAAATCATAACTACCTGGACAAATAGTCCCATTTGGGTACAATCTTATAAATCACAGTGGTGTGTCAGCAACCTTAGCAGCATATATACATTATGGTGTTTTTCTTGTTCAGCTAAAGTTTAATTACAGCCCCATCTTTTATAGTCAGGGCAGATTAAAGCAGGTATGTTGAATGGGTTTTGAACTCAGAAGTGAAAAGTAAGTTCTTAATTATGCCAATTTGCTTTGCAGATAGCTTAGAAGGCTTTGTGTAGGATTTCTATAGATAGGGGTGCTAGTTAAATGATGAGGTGCTGGCAGCAGTTATCATCATTATGAACCAGTTATATAACTCTATTATAACTTTTTTAGTATTCTTGAGAAGTAGAAAGATGTGTTCTCCTCTCTCTTCTTTTATAATAAAGTCTGAAAATTCACCAAGCAATATTATAACATAGGAAGAGCTAGAAGGAATCAATAACAACACCTATTTGCCATGCTGTGCTACAACAGGGACAGCACAGAACTGAGAGATTTCTGGATTAAGAAGGCTAGCTTAAATGCTTCATAATGCTGGTTTATATTCCAGACTTTGGAAATCTAAAAATATATCAAGTCTAGCTTTTCTTAATGATGATGAGGACCAGAAACCTATTTTCAAGAGATAGATGAAAATAATTAATAAATTCTTTAGCAACTTGAAGCTGTTGGCTCAGTACACTGCAGAATGCAAGGTCATGTAGTGTGTAAGGCAACATTTTAGGGCACAGAAACCCAGTGCAAGGGTGAGTGTTGAAAAATGTGAAGTTTGGTACATTATTAACAGGTTGTACTTCAAATAGTTATTTTAGTTCTGAGCATTATTTAGCTAATGAGTGCATTTGTACTGCAGAAATAGTTATCAATATTTCATTCCTTAAATATCAGTCCATTTTGTAGTTTCCTGATACAATAAAAAAAATTTTTTATAGGAAATAGTAGCATATATAAATACTACCAGTTACTGCATCAGTCCAATGAAAGTACTATAGGATTTCCATATGAATGAAAACAAGTTGTGTTGTAAGGGCACAAACTAGCCAATAAGCACTATGAAAGTTTTATTATTATTATTAGGAAATATTTCTTGGCTTCCTGAAAACTGGCTCTGTGTGGCACATCCAATTATAAAAGGTCTTTAAAAACAAATAGCACATGGTCTGTGCTGCAGTGAGCTTTGATAAAGCAATTAAAAATTAACAGGAATAGAAAAGACAAATATTCTTTCAGTAGGAATTCTACCCAGGCAAGGATTTCATCAAAGAGATGGTATAAAATGAATGAAGAAACAGAATTATACAACTGTAGAGTTGGAAGGGATTCTTGAGCGTCATCTAGTCCAACCCTTGAGAAATGTGTTTTTCTCTTCCTGCTGGCTAATTGTATTCTACCCACACAACACATAGGTAGTGAGTGCTGCTTGCAATTGGCTGAACTCTTCAGATGTTAGAATGGAGCTGGGATGAAGGCAGTGGGCTCATGGTACCACTGGCATTGGTTTGGGTCTTCTGCTGTCACAGTGAGATAAGCAACACAGAGTAGCAGAATATCTTAGAATTTTAAGACTAAGGACTTGTCCACAATACTTTTTGTCCTATGCCTAGAAAACATGGGTCCAGGTGGCTTTCTGCTTGACCCACTTTTTATAGGCATGGGTCCGCGTGGGTTTGCCTTTGCCCCAACACTTTCCCCGCAAAAAACCCCTCTAGCACCAAGTTGGAACAAATGTCAATCTGCAGAAAAGCTGATTGCCATTTGTTCTGATCCAGCACTAATGACTGGGCTTCCCCGGGAGAAAGTGGTGGGGCAAAGGGAGGTGTGGATAATCCCTAAGATTAATGTGTGAGTTTTGTTAAATTAACCATATAAATAGTACCTATAGGCTGATGGCTTTAGAAAGACACACTGATAATGCAAATTGATCAGATGAACTTGGGCCAGTTGTACTCTCTTAGTCTCATCTACTTTCAGAGTAGTTGTAAATTTAAAGTAAAGCAACCCACAGTGTGGCTAGGGTGTTGGACTTGGGAAACCACAGATCAATTTCCAATTTGACTATGAAGCCTACTGGAAAACCTTGGAGGCAGTCATGCACTCCTAACCTGTGTCACCCTACCAGCTCAGAGAGTTCTTATGAAGATAAATATGTATTATTTGCCCTATAATATAAACTGGTAGATGATACCATATGCCTTGGGGTTTGATTGATTTTTTAAAAAAATACAATTATAGATCAAAGCAATTATTGGGAAGAATGCCATGCAATGCAAAAAGAAAAAGGAACCTATGAACAGATTTGGTGGGGTTGTTCCTAAATTAAATTTTAAGATTAAGATGATGAGCATGATAAAGACAAATGTGAAATTTGCTTTTTTTGTTTCCTCCCCTTCATTTTATTTAGATTCATTATCAGTTATGAACAGTGATCAGATTTGGGCTCTTATGCATTTAGATTTGATGAGTAATTATTAATGGATTAAATCTCTCTCTGTGTGGAGAAAGTAGTTTTTTAAAATATATATAATGGCCTCTTGTTTCAGCCAAGATAGTAGCCAGATTCTGTCCAGAATTTTTGCCCATTCCTAAGCTAGAAAAAACAAATCTCAATCACATGAGCACTTTTTCACTGTGAGATGTCGAGACACTATTATGATAATGCACTTCTAGTAAGTTTTACCTCCTGTTTAATAATTAGCCCTTAATGCAAGGCTCTGTGCTCTTTCTTCTGTCATTTCATGCCAGATGTAGAAAAGGAGCACATCAATTCCATTAAAGCTGTCTTACAGATATTAGCTTGCTATTTTAGGGTTTTGCCTTAAATTGCTAGCAATTTAGTGTCAATGTTCCTTGCCTGTTCTAAATTCCTTTTCATTTTAGACAGGGTTTTAAAATGTGGGTGGGTGGGTTGATGCATCCTTGAGCAGAGGGGAGGATGAGCACACCATGGAATAAAAAGAAAGAAAAATTGGAGAATAAAATATTCATAAAATAGTGGGGGATAGGTATAAAATAGTGGGGGATAGGCTTGCTTCTCTTTTGCACTTTTTAAAGAAGCAGAACTGGCTTGGTAAAATCTCCACGGCCTGGTTTGATGTTAGTAAAGTGTAGAAGCTTATTTTATTTCACAAAATTTATGTGCCACTTGATTGTAATAAAACCTATAAGTTGTTGGCATCTGTCTGTCTCGGGGCACAATGAAGGAGTATGTCTTTGGGGGAGAGTTACAGCTGCAGAGTTACAGTGCCTGCTGTGTCTGAAGAGACGGATACAGGAGAGACATGTTTTGTTGCAGCTGGGGCAGATGAGGGTGTCCGGTTGTGCTGCTGCAGATGCACCATTTGTTTTCTCTGTGCTCCTCCCCTTGGTCATTCCTCCTCTGGTCACTGACGTAGATACATGATCTGGCTGTTTGTCTCCAGGCACTGAAGTCGTCTGCAGGGGGTCCCCAGATGGTGGGGTTGATGTTTCCAGCCTTCATTTCTTGTCATATCTTTGTAACGCTGAGCTGGTCTGCCAATGGGCCTGGTGCCCGAAGGCAGTTCCCCGTACAGCACATCCTTGAGGATCCTGCCATTCCTCCATTTTGTGGACATGACAAAGCCAGCATAGACATCCCTGAGACAGGAGTGCAAACATGCTGGAAATGTGGGATTGGGAAAGCACATCTTTGTTTGAGATTCCATCCTGCCATGTGATGCAAACCTATAAATGTTTTACCAAAAGAACAACAACCCACCATTACATTTATTAAGAAAAGGCAGTTGAAACAGGTATTTAAAAACATTCAAAAGATAATTGAAATCAGCACTAAGCTAAAGAGTGATTAAAACATGTATATGGTATCTGAAGAAGTGTGCATGCACACAAAAGCTCATACAAATAAGAAACTTAGTTGGTCTCTAAGGTGCTACTATCTGCAGCGTTGGTGGTATAGTGGTTAGCATAGCTGCCTTCCAAGCAGTTGACCTGGGTTCGATTCCCGGCCAACGCAGTATTTTCCCTCGCCCTCTTTTCATTCTTAGGGACGCGGGTGGCGCTGTGGGTTAAACCACAGAGCCTAGGACTTGCCGATCAGAAGGTTGGCGGTTCAAATCCCCGCGATGGGGTGAGCTCCCATTGCTTGGTCCCTGCTCCTGCCAACCTAGCTGTTCGAAAGCACCTCAAAGTGCAAGTAGATAAATAGGTACCGCTCTGGCGGGAAGGTAAACGGCGTTTCCGTGTACTGCTCTGGTTCACCAGAAGCGGCTTAGTCATGCTGGCCGCATGACCTGGAAGCTGTACGCCGGCTCCCTCGGCCAATAAAGTGAGATGAGCACCGCAACCCCAGAGTCGGTCATGACTGGACCTAATGGTCAGGGGTCCCTTTACCTTTACTAAGGTGCTACTGGAAGGCTACCTACCTGTAACTAGAACATGTATAACGCTCTACATATCTGGATAGGCTTGCCTAAACAAAAGTGCCAAAAAGGGTACAGCAAAGGTGCCTGCCTGGTGTCAATAGGCAAGGAGTTCCAAAATGTAGATACTGCCGCACGAAAATATCAATTTCTTACAGGTGCAGAGTGAATATCATGTGGTACCTGTAATAGTGCCAGTTCTGGTTCAGTGGGGACATATGAGGTCAGGCAATCCTGCAAGTAACAATTTGTCCCTATAGGCTAGTATTGCCTACTCTGACTGGCAGTGACAGTCAGGACTCCTGGTCATTTTAAGTGGAGATAAGGGTTAGATTAGAAGTTGCCCTAATTGTTTTGTTGCTTCCCATGCCAGTGTGAGCTGCCAGGCGGTAAGAGGTAACACAGTCATCTGAGCCTCTTTCACACATTGCTGAAGCAACATGGTAGCCAGTCCATTGAGCTGTCCTGGGACTTGCCACACAGCTGTGGCTACAAATGAAATAGAGCCGAGTCACAGCAAAAGGTGCAGAGGAGCATAAGGAACTGAAAGGTGCAGAGGAACGTCTGAAGGCTAGTGCCAGAAGGAAAGCCCATTCCAGGCACACATAGACTGGGCTCTTCCAGCCACTAAGTCAGCAGGGATGGTGCTCCAGCACTGATTAGAAGCTCATCTGAACATTTATGTGCTGCCGAAGAAGAAGAAGAAGAAGAAGAAGAAGAAGAAGAGGAGTTTGGATTTGATATCCTGCTTTATCACTACCCAAAGGAGTCTCAAAGCGGCTAACATTCTCCTTTCCCTTCCTCCCCCACAACAAACACCCAATGAGGTGAGTAGGGCTGAGAGACTTCAAAGAAGTGTGACTAGTCCAAGGTCACCCAGCAGCTGCATGTGGAGGAGCGGAGACGTGAACCCGGTTCACCAGATTACGAGTCTATCGCTCTTAACCACTACACCACACTGGCTCTCAGAGGAAGGAACACTTATGCAAAGGGAAATTATTTCAGATGGGAAAATGTAGGGAACCCAGCCCCTCCTCTCCACAGAGCAAAACACTCTTAACCACACAGCCACAAGAGCAGGCAGCAGGAAGGCCCCTGGTGTAATCTTCCAGGGCCAAACCCAGATACGGCCTCCTTCCTTCCTCTTGCCCTATGCATAGGGAGATTCCCAGCCATATATTATGATGGAACTGTGTGTGTGATCACAGCAAGCCAAAGGCTTTAGGTGCTCAAACCATGTCTACAGATTTCAAAGAGAAAGGACTGGGAAGAACCAAACAGAGAAGTAAGGGAAGCTTTCAGAATGACTAACACAAGGACTGTAGCTCAGTGACAGAGCACATACTTTGCATGTAAAAAGTCCCAGGCTGAATCTTTGACACCTCCAACTAGTGCTGGGGGAGACCCCTGACGAGCTGCTGCCAGTTAGTGTAGGCATTCCTGAGTTAGAAGGACCATTCATTTGACTTTGCATGAGGCAGCTTTCTGTGTTCCACTCCGGAAGCAACAGGTAAGTAAAGTCTGCCATTGTGAGAAAAGCTTGGTGCAGTTTATCTCACAGTAATATTAATTTAAAAGGCTGGGCAAAGTCAACAAAAATTTCGCAGTGTGATAATTTTGTATTATTGCTGTGTGTTGCACAGCCACAGCCCTTTGAAGTACTGTTCGAGTAAACCGTAGCGATTGTAAATACTTTGCTGGGTACTGTGGACAGTATCAGTGAAGTGCACCTAATTCCCACAGAAATTAGCTGTATTTTTATGAGTTTGGGGTGGTAAACTGGGTGCCAGAACTCCTCTAATCCCTGGATCCAGCAAGTGTTAGAATGTAATCAAGGCTTCTAATTCTCGGAAAAGCCAAACTAGCCTCCTGGTGAGGTGATAGCTTGGGTGATGAGCCATTAAAGGGGTTAAGGTGCTGGATGCAAGGCAGCAAATGGGCAGGCCCCTCTCCCTCAGGAGATAAAGCCAGAGTTTTGAGCAGAGATAGCAGTGATGGGACCTAGGAAGGAAAGCAGCAAGATGGAGAAAGAAAGGGAGAGCAATGTTTGGTTTTTGTTCGATCCAAGGCTGTGGCTATGGGAGAAACAAGACCCTTTTGGGGTGTTAATGCTGTGAACCCCTTCATAGTAGGCTCAGGTTGTATTTATGTGTAAATGAACCATATTTCATAAAGACACCACAGTCTCCGCTGTGCCTCTTTCCCAAAAGGAAACACGAACCCTGGGTAATTGCCTGGAATCTCGCAGCGCTCTGTGATTGGGGTGGGGTGCAACAGTATTGTGCTTTTTCTGTAACTCACTTTGAGAGCCAGAGTTGAGCTAATTAAGGACGGTATCATTAATATTAGAATAAATAAAGAATGTAACTTGCATCTGGATTCCACTCAGAGAGCAGAGTTGAAGGCAGATTATAGGTCAGATTATGAGTCAAATATTGAGTATTCATACTAGATTTGCTTGAGAGCTGTTTCAGGAAGGATATATTATGCTAGTATTATGAAGCACTTTAGTTCCCCCTTTGGAAACTGAAGTAGGGGACATCTCTGACTCCGAGCAAAAGCTGGAGAAGTTTGACTCTCACAGATACCCACCGTCATAACTTTCACAAACATTTTTAATATTAACTTCCATTCACTGAAGGTGAATGGAACCATCATTTTCACAACCATCATTCACTATGTAGGCCAACCTGAACCACATTGCAGTAGTGGGTCAGGTATGCATACTAAAAATAATAAACTACTGGTATATAGACACAGGTGCAGTCCACCAAAAGCTTCAAGATTAAATTCATTTTCCAAAGGAGATCCTATGAAGGTAAGAAATTGCTGTTTGTTTATTTGCCCTATGCCCAGAGCAGAAATCAAACCAGAGAATACAATCAGTATTTGCTGCTGCTGCTGCTGCTGCTGCTGCTGCTGCTGTTTTCAGCCTGCCAATGATATGTTGTTGATTACTGCCCCCTCCCGCATTTGTATTATGTTTTCTTTGCACTGAAATGAATTACCTTTGCATTGAAATGAATAGTGTATTCAAATGTATTCAAAATTACATAATTATGTAAAATTCCACCACAGTGGACAGAGAAATAATGTAGTTTTTATTGGACACCAAACTGCATCGGAAGAGGAACAGTGGTGTATCGGAAGAACATGGGTTGGAACAGAAATACATCCCAGCTTGGAATTAATATACATTATACACAACTCAATCTTATGCATTTTTCTTAGGAAATAAGTCTCACTAATGTCAATTGGACTTACTTTACATACAGGACAATGCTAGTCTGCATGTGGCTATGTCACTCATATTTAAATATTAAATCATTCTAAAAGGCATTTAGGGTCACAATGAAACTACTGTAGATTGGAAATTTAGGCTTTTCAAGAAGGCGCAGCTTGCTAGGGCATTAAACGTTAGTCATTTGTTGGGATCTTATGCCTTTGTAGCCTTGTTCAGACTGACATTTGGGAACTAGTTTACAGTCCTTTGCTGTGAACCAGTGGCGTAGCGTGGGGGGTGCAGGGGGGGCCGGCCACACCGGGCGCAACATCTGGGGGTTAGGGTTAGGGGGCGCAAATCCACGGGTTAGGGGGTGCAAATTACTTGCCTTGCCCCGGGTGCTGACAACCCACGCTACGCCACTGCTGTGAACTTTGAGCTTGAATTCCTGCTCCACCACTGTAATAAGCATTAGAGTCTGCACATGGATGCTGTGGGATAAATGTGCAGAATCCCAAGGGTCATTCTGTTACCCTGCCACATACATAACCAGGCCATGTGTGAACTAAGCCCTCGTGTAAAACTTGTCATGTTAATGTTTGTTTTGTATTAATTATATTCCCTTTTTATTTTTGTGTAATATATTCAGATAAATGCTGTTAACATGGTCTGACACTGGGGCAGAAATCTTAAACACTGTTTTCATTTAGCAGGCTTCAGCAACCGAGACAGAAATTGGGCCCATGAGGCTGACACAAGATCCTATTCAGGTAGGACATTTTTTCATTTTAGTAATAACTATTAAGTTCAGTATTAAGGTTCAACTAACTGCTACAATCCTTCAGCTCAGGAAAATACACAGATTAAACCATACACTATCTGTATATGTAAAAAAAGACCTGTACATTTTAAACTTTATTCTTAGGATGACTGCGGAGCTAATAGATCATTTGAAACCAGTTACAAAGATTCAGTAAATTGTGTGATATTCAAATTCTGAAGCAGCTTGCCTTACTTGAGAATTATAAATAAAAAAGTAATATCTGATGGTATCATTTTCTGGGAATATTGAGTGGTATCCAATGAGGTTCTGCTAGTGCAATGATGCGTCTATGCCATCTCCAAATCTGCTCTGCATGGATTGGATATTATCCCCAGAACACACTTATGGAGCACTCAAGAAGAGGAGAAGGGAGCTCTGTGGCACAGATTTTGTGGAAACTGAACTACTTTAGTGGATACCACCTCCAGCATTAGCATTAAAACACCTGCAAATTTGTACTTTCCATCTTCAGTTCTTAGTCTCCAGCATCATCCCAGAGTCAGGCTCTATCTCAATATGTGGAAGTTGTACTTCTGGCTGTCAGGACAAGTAGCCAAAGACAGACCTATCAAGCATCTTTTTCATTATAGGCCATAATATTCTGCAGCAACAAATTGCACTGGGTAATTGCCTGTGGTATAGAAAAGTACTTAAAACCTCTGGCTTTCAATTTTAACGACGAGTTCCTAAGTTTTGTATTCTGAGAGAAGGAATTAACTTTTTTACTTGCTTGCCATCTCTCAAGCAGAGCTGCCAGATTTCTGTTTTAATTAATCTTCCTGAAAGCCAATCCACATAGTCAGGGCACGGAGTGGGAGAGTCTGTCTGGGACAATTTAGTTTCAGAATGCAGGTGGCAAGTGGCATGTTTGGACATCTCCCCGACCACAGGGATAATAAGAAGGCTAGAACAGGTTTTGGCCCTGAAGCCTGAGCATTTGGTACCAAGACATTGAATCGCACATGGTTCTAATGCTTTCTAGAGGAATTCCTTAGTTCCACAGATTCAAGAGCTATTTACTAGGTGTGACTGGTCTGTACAGAAAGAATCAGTTATAGCAAAGTTTTAAAAGGATAGAACTTTTCTGCCTACTTGAGTTTCACATGCCATACTGGCTTGTCTTAGAACTTTTTGAAGTACATTAATAGTCTACAGCCGCAAGCACTCAGCTTTCTTAACAGATTAGTCATACACTGACGTTTGTGGTGGTGCAACAGTCGTATTAATCATCATCTCACTTATTGTTGGGAAGTCAGCACTTCAGATAGCTTTAGATAATGCAAAATCAAGGTCACCTTGCCAACCTGCAGATTAAATGCATTGACTTTCATATGGCAACGCCATGGCAAAGCACAGTCATCAGAAACCAGCTAAAGAGAACAAAACTTTCTTTCCTTAACCTATACACAGGATGTCCCAAGGATACTAACAGGACAATCTATTCATATGAAATAAACTGAACTTTGAAACTCTGTACATTTTATGCTAAAAGAGTTCTAGCTGGGTACTTTGAACAGTTCTTGTCAATTTTTTATAAACAACGAATCTTTTCTTTCTTGTATTATATTTATTCTAAAGCAAACATGCTGCATGACCCACTAGATCTGCCACTGTTGGAGCATCAGTGCCAGCATTGGCACTGGTTTCAGGCACAGATCTTGTGGATTTCAAATGAGATTTTATGCAATTTTGGTGAGATGTTGTCTAAAATTAGTGCCAGTGGTAGAGGCAGGGTGGGGGATAGCCACAGGAACACCACATCAGGGGCTCCCACTACCTGAGATGACGGTCTAACCCCACCTAATGGCTGTACCAGCCCTGGCGATTGCTGTGATTTAATAATTTGTGTATATTTCAAAACAGAGCAGTTCAGTTTCCTATGTTGCTGGCTATATAAATTTGAAAACGACTAGTAAATGTCACAAAGATGACAACATATTTCCTTCTTAAAGCGCTCTCGTGAAAAATCATGAATTATTTACAGTGTTGCTTTCTCACTCAGCACATCAGAAAGCAGTTCTCATTTTGTCACTGCCTTGGGATTGGCAGATCTACCACAGAGACACTACAGAAATGTACAGACATTTGAGCGCACATAATTCTTTAAAGATGCATGAGTGACAACCCTTGGAAGCAGAAAATCCACAAAAGTATCTATAATATGGCCATTTGGGTACTGTATGTACAGTTCTGAATGGGAGATGTGGTGACATGATATGGAGTATTACCTCCTAGAATGATGAGGACATTATTAAAAGTAGAATGAGAGAGGTTAGGGTGAAGCCCAGGTCTTCCCTGCCATATACTTTATCAGCCCCTGACTCATTCCCTTTGTCTCTTGAGTAGTGTTTGTCAATTCTGAATTGAACGAAACTGTAGCTACCATGGATGAATATATCACCCAAACAATTTCTGAGCTGAACATTGAAGGTGTTAAATACTTCTAGTAAAGAAAGCCATTCCATACGATCAAAGGCCTTGGCTGCATTCCAGAATAGTAACTCTGTGGGAAACTTCAAAATGTTTGCATGGTCTCTATAAGATGAGCAGCAGTCTTAGCATTACTAACCATGCTTCTCAGTTTGCTTAAAAAATAATATCCTCATTATATTAAGATTTTTTGCTAATATTGAAGGCAGGATTTTATAATCAGAGTTCAGTATTAATACAAGAAAACATGATATGTTTCCATACCTAGTTGTGAATTACTTAGAGTTGTATTGTGGGTCTGATTTCTTGCACTTTCATTACTAATAGGCCGGTTGGTCAGCTGTGTGAGTCTCTTTCCATATTTAGGAAATAGCGCTTCTGATTTCAGTTACTATTCTCATCATTTAACAGTGTTTTGCATTGGCTTTTGTGGCAAGCACATCCATAAATTTCATCATTCAAAAGTGTGTGTTTTAAATGCTGCCAACTTTTGGAAAGTGAGCGGAGCAGTGTTGCAGTAATTTTAAAAACAAATAGTGTAATTTTAACCGCAAACATTATTAGGTTTAAATCCACAGTATAGGAAGGTGTTTTAAGTGTGACGACAGTAGCTTGCCTTCTATATTTTATAGGTGTTGCTGATCTTTGCGAAAGAAGACAAACAGAGTGATGGATTTTGGTGGGCTTGTGACAGAGCTGGATATAGATGTAACAAAGCTCGGACGCCCGAGTCAGCGCTTGAATGCTTTCTTGATAAACACCATGAAATAATTGTCATAGATCATAGAAACTCCAGATACTTTGACGCAGAAGCCATCTGTAGGTAATTAACTGCCCTTGTTTTTCATATGAAACTTGGAGTGTGAGTTAACGGTTCCACAATAGTACTATGGTCACTTTATTTAGTGTTGCCATACATCCAGAATTTCCTGGACATAGCCGGGATTTGGCCATCAGAAACAGTGTCCAGGTGGAAATCTCTGAAGTGTCAGCAAAAATCCAGATGTATGACAACCCATGTTGGCAGTGTTGTTTTTTGTGATTTTCCTTAAAAATAGTTCAAAAACTTTTTTGAGATTTTGCACACACACAAAAAGCTC
Organism: Podarcis cretensis; assembly: GCF_951804945.1. Lineage (NCBI taxonomy): Eukaryota > Metazoa > Chordata > Lepidosauria > Squamata > Lacertidae > Podarcis > Podarcis cretensis. Next base: position 37,240,149 of record NC_137180.1, read on the forward strand.
AAACTTTGGGCAGTACTAAAAGAAACACTCAACAACTTTTTTGTCTGCATTTTCACCTTTTGAAATATGGGAACTCTACTTTATTTCTAAGGCAAATCAGTGCCTGGACCGTGCCACTTCAGACTGCATAGTAGGAGAGATCACAGAGCATAGTTAAAACTATTTGCTACCACAAGATGTGGTGATAGCCACTAATTTGGACTGTTTCTGGAGGAGAAGACTGCCAGTGGCCGTTAGCTGAGACAACAATATGTTTCCTCCGGAAACAAAGGCAGTATGTGTCTGAATAGCAGTTACTGAAGATCACACGTGTGCCATGGAGGACTTAGCCAGATTTTGGGCTTAAATAAGGGTTTAGTTGACAACTATGCATGCCAGACTAGAAAGGCCTTGAAAATGCACTCTAAAGGACTTGATAAGCACATATATGCTTTTGTTCTTATGATTATTCTATGATTCCATAGAAGAGCTGAACTCCTGCTTTATAGAAAGTTGAATATCAAAGAGAATAGGAACATAGGAAGCTGCCTGATATTGAACAGATTGTTGGTCCATCTAGGTCTGTGTTGTCTGCACTGACTGGCAGCATCTCACCAATGTTTCAACAGACAATATATATATGGATGATTTTTTTTGTATGGAGGAGCATTCAGTTAGGTGAGCCCCTTCCTGCAGTCTGATGTGACATACATTGAGGTTTACCACCTCAACATCAAACTAGACCCTCAACACCAGGAATAAAAGGCATAAATGTGAGGTTGAATACTGCAAGATAGTTCTCTGCAAATCAAGCCAAAAGCAGTCTTTTGTTTTCACTTCTGAAAATAAAAAGGTTGTAGGCAACTAAACTCAGAGCTGACTTAGTAACCTTGTACTTGAGCTAATTTAGGGTTGTGTGGGTGTTGCAGAGCCTGGTTGCATGGTGGAACAATCAAACGACCTCCTCTAAAGTCCATCAATAGAATCATAGAACTTTAGCGTTGGAAGGGACCCTGAGGATCATCTAGTACAACCCCTGCATTTCAGTAATATGTAGCTGTTCCATATGGGAATTGAACCTGCAACCTTAGTGTTAACGACACCATGCTCTAACCAACTAAGCTATCTTACCCAGGTCTGAGAAATATGTAAAGATCGGGTATATGTTGAAAGATGAATGAAACTGATAGTTTCTTTATTTCAGCTTCTAAAAGTTACAGATTATACGCACACACACACACACACACACACACACACACACACAAAACCAAAAAACCCCCCGGAGAAACACATATGTAGCCACAGCTTTTTAAATTATTTCCTCTGAAGATGTTCTTGCTGCTAAAGAAACAAAACACTGTTTTGCTTATAAAATAGCTTATCTCTTCAGTAATATTAACTGCTTCAGACGAAACAAATTTAACTTTGGTTTTGTGTGCAATTTGCCTGCATAAGTAAGAATCCACTCATAGGTTGAAATATGGTGTTTGGTGTATTAATTTTTCAATGATTATGACATTGACTTTCCTAATTTCAGGTCAATCCGTGCTACAAAGCCTGCTGAACACACTGTAATATTAGCTGTTGTTCCACAAATGTAAGTATTTTTTGGCAAGAATGTTTTCCAAATTACACTTTTTTAATGGGTAAGGTTAACTAATGAACAAAATATCTTAGCAGTGGTTGGACTTCACATCCATAAATATGCTAGTGATAAGTGTTTTAATTGACTCTTTACTCAGAGAAGGACAATACAAGTCTCTCATTAAAATCTTAGATCAAACTATTTATTCAGACAAGAATGTCTATTCACTTCAGAATGTGGTTTGGCACATTATTGAAAATTCATACATTTCCCAAAACTCCTGCACTTAGGATATGGTGCTGTTGCCATTGAGAAAGGACCCACCCACCCCCCACTGCCGCCGCTGCCTCCACCACCACCATCATTAAATTTATACACTGCTTAATTGTACAAAAACCTCAAAGGGGGTTACAAAAAAAAAATTATAAATAATACATACAGAAAGTCATCAGCTGCCTCCATGGGAACTCCTATCACAAATCTGCAAGAGCAGAATATGGTGTTTTGAGGTTCCTTCAGGATTTAATACTTGCAGGATTTTTGTTCTCAGGCCAAAATGCAATTAAAGCACATTGTGACCAATAGCACACCAAAGCTATTTGCCTTGTGGGGGTATGATGATGAGTTTAACTACTTAGCCAACATACATTGTGCAGTCTAGATTTCTGACTCGTACCAAGCTCATGTTGGCATAACATAACAAATAAGGAAAGGCAATATCTGCAAAACTGATATTAAGAGGAAAACTCAATGTGCTAGAGTAAATATATATTTTGTGCTTTATGACTTCTATATGTATGAATAATATTATTGCACTAATTCCCAAAGGGGTAGCTATGGTAATCTGTGTTGCAGCAAAAACAACAGGCACTTTAAAGATTAACAAATTGATTGTGGCATAAGCTTATACATACATAAATACACATACTTGAGGGAATTATCAGAATTTTTCAGATCTCTTGGCTGACAACATTTTCTACAATTCCGTAGGTCTGGTAACCAAGAAGAAACGTCTGTCCTACGCCTTCTCCATGCAGGTTTTAACAGGGTATGTAGAAGTTATTTTCACTTTCTTTAAGTGATAACTAATTTTTCAGTCTCCAGTTATTTTCTCTCAATGATTTGATGCAGATGTTGTCAAACACCTGTTCGTCAGCCACCCTGAGTGATGGTGCATACGCATCAGAATGATGAGGTAGAAATTCTCATAAAAACTGAAAATACACACTTTTGTTGCATGATAGCTTTGAGAGCCCCCGACCTTTACATTTTAACTAAAAATGTCTGAAAAGTAAGCAGGGACATTAAGGGAAAGCTATTTTCAAAAATTAAATCAGGGTTCTCTAAGGGTATCTTAGTAAGCACCTTTAGCTGCCTGGTCCTCTGTGGTCAGCCCTGAGCAGAAGAGGACTGGAAAGCTGGCTGCCACTTTATTTGCCTTTAAGATCCTTATGTAAACACAAAATGAGTCTGGGTGTAAGGTCAGACTCCACAAGCAACCACCTGAACTTCCCAATAAAGACCTGGTTACACTGGAGAACTGCATTTTTAGATGGATTTAAAAAGAAAAACAAAGAGGGACCAACTGTTTGGTGTGTGTTAGTGTGTCCCCCCCTTATTTATTTATTTATTTATTTATTTACATTTCATATTTAAATTATATAGATAAGACACATAAACTTTGAATATTCAAATACTGTAAATAAAACACGTCATGTATTCTTCGCCTTTAACATTGCAGTTGTATATCCACATATTACCAACTATTGTTACACCTTTCCCTCTCCCCATGTACCCTTTTGACTCCCCGCCCCCCCCCCCCCGGCATGGCTTCTTTAATTCTATTTACTAATAGTGCTATTGTGTTTATACTTACTATCTAACTTATTCAAAATTCCATCTTCAACATCATAATTCTTGTCTTTGTGAGCTCAGTCTAAGCATAGAGTTGTGTGTGTTTCTTTGGTGCAGCCGCAACGAAAGATTTAAAAGTTTTACTTTTAAACTAATCAGACTTCTGTGTTATTTCTGAATATTCTGGTTAGTTCAAGCTATGGTCATTTCAGAGAAGCCAGGATCAGAAATGACTTATGGTGCTGATTTGTTCAGAGCCAGCAGTGTGGGGGGCATCCCCTTTTCTGTTGTTTTTGCCACCTGCTTTTTTCTTCCTCCCCACTTTGACATCCACATGAATTTAAGCCCAAGAGTCACATAAAATTAGACTTGGCTCCTGCTTTTAAGCTATCCAGGGTTATCCAGGTTCACACATAATGAGGATCCTGGTTAGTTTATTAAACAAATAAACTGGTTAGTTTATTGAACTACAACTCCTATCATCCCTGACCACTGGTCATGCTGGTTAGGAATGATGGGAGTTGTAGTCCAACAACATCTGGAGACCCAAGGTTGAGAAAGGCTGGTTAAAAGCAGGTGTAGATACTTCCTATGTCCTCATGACTACGTCAAAGGAGGTGTGTGTGTGTGTGTGTGTGTGTGTGTGAAGACCTGAGTCTGATGCAGGTTCTTGCACGTGATGCTAAACCCAAAGTTCAGTATTTGTTTCTGAATTATTTCAATGGATATGAGCTTAATGCTCTGATGATGCAATTTAGCATTGAGTCACAAAAATGGCATGCTCATTTGCAGGCTGAATTGATCTGCATTATAGCTGGCCACCTCACGAATCTGGTGACATTAGCATGCATCCAGATGGAAAATAATCAAACATCACCAACCTACATTTGTAAGCTGTGTCATGGTGCTGTAAATGCAGCTTGGTTTTAAGATGGGCTCATTTTGAACCTGCCACTGATCCATCAGCTCCCTTATGGACAGATCAGTTTGGTCTTGTGAATCAGCATGAATGACCCAGTCTAATAATCTCTTGGTGCGAATTCTATTGTCTTTCTTATCTTTCTCTCTCTCATGTATTTGCTGCAATAATTACAACCAACTTGTTCAGACAGGATCCCATTGAATATCTCCATGCCATCTTTAGGTTGTGTATTATAGCTCATTCTTGTTGCCCTTGTTCTCAAGTGACAGAAAAAGGATTAACATACCAAAGAATAGGCTTTAAAATAATACTGAGTGGGTGGACAGACACTTCCTATGCTTCACTGGTTGCCTTCTGGGCTGCCGTTTGTTCACAGGAAAAGCAGCCAGAGGCTGAGCCTCTGATTCATAGAATCATAGAATCATAGAATCGGAAGAGACCACAAGGGCCATTGAGTCCAACCCCCCTGCCAAGCAGGAAACACCATCAGAGCACTCCTGACATATGGTTGTCAAGCCTCTGCTTAAAGGCCTCCAAAGAAGGAGACCCCACCACACTCCTTGGCAGCAAATTCCACTGTCAAACAGCTCTTAGTGTCAGGAAGTTCTTCCTAATGTTTAGATGGAATCTTCTTTCTTGTAGTTTGGAACTATTGCTCCGTGTCTGCTTCTCTGGAGCAGCAGAAAACAACCTTTCTCCCTCCTCTATGTGACATCCTTTTATATATTTGAACATGGCTATCATATCACCCCTTAACCTCCTCTTCTCCAGGCTAAACATGCCCAGCTCCCTTAGCCGTTCCTCATAAGGCATCGTTTCCAGGCCCTCCTCTGGACACGTTCCAGTTTGTCAGTGTCCTTCTTGAACTGTGGTGCCCAGAACTGGACTCAACCTGGATTCAAAGCACAGTCACCTGGAAGCAACTTCATTAGTATTGATGAGGCCAAGGGAGCAATCCTAACTCCCAGTGGGGGAGCAGTATGGTTGAAAGGAGCAGCAGGGCCACCACCACATCCAAAGCTACACAACATACACCAAGGAACAATTTTTTGTTGAGCCTGCTCTAAGCTGGCACAGCAAAGAGGCCAGCTCTCATCCCTCTCTGGCAGCTATAATGGTTTAGGATCCAGTAGATCCAGTTCCAGGCCTTACAGCAGGTACTACTAGTGTGAACTTCACTGACAGTACCCTGTCCACAGTCCACACCAGGGGCAGTGAACTCTGCATCTTCACCAGCAGAGTTGGGGGGAAGGACACCTGTGCTGTATCCTAACTCCCTCCAGCAGCATGGATCAGGGGTTAGGATTGCTGTAGCCATTTCAGAGGTTTGGGGTTTGTGTGTACAATAAGAATAAATGTATATTATTCATAGTAGCCTGCTTTTTTCATTAGGACTTCAAAGTAACTGGTCAAAGAATAAGGAAAATGTAAACAAACATTATAGGGAACTACAGCGTATTAGATGCTGCCATTTGTTCTTCAAGTTCCCCCTCCCAACTCTGTCATTCCTCATCTCAGAAGAAAACTGTTTGTCAGCATTATACTTTTGCTGCTCGTTGCATTTGCCAGACCTGCTTTTTCATATATATAGCCTAAATTACGTGAGAGGGACTTACTCTATAACAGGAACATCCAATGTGAAGCCTTCCAGATATTCTAGGACTCCAATTCCCATCAGCCCCAGCAGAGGCAGAGGAAGTGGGGTGCAGTGGGGCCATCTACCCCAGGTGTCTACACTGAAGGGTGACAAAATGCCGGGCGGCACTCATCGTGGGGCCTGCAGCGTGCCCAAGCAAAGCATCTCTCCTGGGAGTGATGCAGTAGCTTGGGCGTCTGCAGGCTCCGCAGCTTGGAGGCTGAGTGGGAGGAGGTAGGCAGACTCCTTGGAGGCCCCACGGAGCGTCCTGCCCTGGCTGGCCCCACCCCGCAGGGGACTGGCCCCGCCCCAGGTGACCGATCAGCTTGCTCCACCGCTGAGCCCCAGCCAACATCAACAATCATCAGGGATGGTGGAACTTGTAGTACAACATCTGGAAGGCAACACATTGACTACCTCTGCTCTGTACCATTCTGTGCTATTAAAATGACATACTTTTTATCTGACAGCCAGCTTCTCAAAGGTCCATTTCTAGTCCTTCTACTCAGGGATTTACTTACCCTGCTGTACAATGCAGTTGTAGTTGCAAAAGCCACATCCATTCTGTTCTCCTGTCTGTTGGTACCACTTTAATTTACAATCACATATGCATGACATTTTAGGGGTTCAGTACGCAGTCTCTGCAGTTTGCAGAAGTTTTGCCCAGGCTGCTTCCCCCTCATCCACCAGCCCACATTGCTCACAAAGGCAAGATTAGGATTAAGGCAGGCTCTGCTTGCACAGTTCATTTCCCCCCCCTTTGTCCCTGAAAGCTTCCCCAAAGCATATGGGGCCACCTAAACAATGTGTCTGTCTTGTGGAGGCTATAGTAGGAGAGGGGAATTGCCCAAACTTCGTAAGTGGAACCCTGTTGGATTCAACCCAATAAAACATAAATAAAAACTTAATTCAGAACATGGAATACATTAAGATAAGCATCCAGAAGCAAAAACCAAACTGTTCCCTTACACACTGCAATTTACAATTTGCTCAATTTGCAGTGTACAAGGCACAAAGCAATGTTCCCCTTCTTTTCCTTCCTAGGGAGAAAGTAAAAATCTAAACTACGGGCATTTGCACATATCAGTCTTAAATTGCCTTTTAGAAATTATTTATGTTGACATCTGATTCATGTGAAAGAGAAGGCCAAAGAGATGCAATTGTAACAAGGATGTTATTTGGCAACGGCAGATTTTGTATTAATTAAAAGCCTGCTTTAAGACTCATTACTGAATCCCCTACTGGGTCAACACTTGTAATTCTAGAAAAGTGGGGAGAGGATATTATGGATCATGTTTTCCTTATGCAAGAAAATGTAGCATCACACCAATAACCAATACATTAAAATTTGTGAAAGTGATTTTGCGCCTACAATGGTGACTGTGACACTGCTACTTTTTCAGTGGGGAGGGGAAGTGGAGACTTGTGTGGCATATTCTTACTGCTATAATCCTTTCAGCAAAAGACTTTGAAGTTTCTTCAAAGGTTTGTTTGCTGGCCATAGAAACGTTTGTTCATTTATAAGGCAAGTAACATCAGAAAGTACCATCTGCTGAGATAGCCATCAAAGTCTCCATGTGCTCTTAAAAAAGCCCCCCCCCCCCGATCTTCAGTTAACAACCAGTCTTCCAATGCAATACAGCTACCAGTTTCACTGGCAAAAATCTATAATCGTCAGGGAGAACAGAAATAAGACACCAAATGTTGTGGCTCCTGTATGGCGCAAATTATTTTTCTCCTCTGGTTTTTACTCAGCATTGCCAGTGACCTTTCAAGCACCTTAACCTTGAGCAGTTGCTGTCACTCAATACCTGCCTTACTAGGGATAGGGTAAAATGTTAGAACTTCCCCCACCCTTCCATCTTTTAAATCGCACCTCTTATGACTTCATGATTCTTATGATTTCATAACTGAATGCTTCATCAGGCTGAACAATTTTAGGGTGAAGACACATTCTCTTTTGTGGGGTAGGATTCATGCTTTCAGCACTAAATGGCCATACCTCTTTTCTCCAGTTTTGTGATTGCCTCCTTCAGGCATGAAAAAAAATCCATTCTCCATATCACAATGCAATATGCTTGCAAAAAGCTCGTAGAAACTGTGTAAGGGGCTGGGAAAAGAGACTCATTGAGACATTATTTATGCCCACTGGTGTGGACAGAACATAGTAGGATGCAGACATTAAAAAGTACAATACTACCAGTGAAAGAGAATAGCAATTTCACTTTTGGCTCATTCTGTGTGGAACTGATGGGAGTCGCAGTTCAACAACACCCGGAAGGCATCATTTTGGTACCCTGGAATAAACAATTAGCAGGCTAGATGGACCAGTGGTCTGACAGCTTCATATGTTTCCTGTGTTGATCATAAATATATGGTATCTTAATTGCATATAAGGCTTTTTTTTCTATCCCCTAGAGATTTTTGGAGAATAGTGGCATCACTGCTTGTTACAATGAACTGATTCAAATAGAACATAGCGAGGTGCGATCACAGTTCAAACTACGGTACGTAAAAATATGTGTGAAAACTTCATGTTCTTGACAGAAAGTGTCCTTGACAGAAAGGAGGTGAGCCCATCGCTAGCATGCAGCCCGGAGGGGGAGGAGAAAGGCGGGGCGGCAGCAGGAGGAACCACCTCAGCCCGCCCTAGCCAAAATCCCAGACATATGCTTAAATATTTAAAAAATCCCCCCGGATGCCCATGTTCCGTGTACAAGACGACCCACAATTTTTTACTTTTGTTTTTTTAAAGCAAATAACCTCGTCTTATACACGGAAAAATACGGTAGTTCCAGGATTTGGGAAGTGCAGACCAAATAATTAACCATCCATCAGGAGTAAGTGCTATTTGGGGCTTGCACAGGGACTCAGCTTCTAGTCACTTGCCTCAGTCAGACTCCTTATTTCTTAAATTCCAAGTATTCACCTTTCTTCCACTGGGCTTTAGTTTCTCCTAATCAGAATATGTTCACCTAAGTAGAGCATTTTGTATATAGTTGGTATCACTATATGAAGCAAACATTCCTTTCATTTTTCTCCTTCCGGGTCCCCCCCCCCCCCACCTGCTGTTCTTCCACATGGCTTCAGGGAACTTATACCCACCCACTGTCTGAGTTTAAGGTGTTGGCCAGATGGAACAATTCCCACTCTTCTCCCTCTGCATTTTGTCCTGGAGGGGGGGGGGTCTGCCGCTCCCCACTCCAGAGTCAATTCTGTGGGAAGAGAGAAGGGAAAGTCCTGTTGCCTAAGCAGAAGAACTTGTGCAGGGTGTCCACTAACACGATTCATTATGTCAATCCCACCCAAAATGTATACAAATGTGTGCCCTCTTTTGCAAGTGGAGCTGAGGGTCCAATCTACATATAGGCAGTGACTATTCTTGACACTTCCAATATGTGTGTGATTGCATGTGCGCGTATTGTGCCGAAACTGGAAGTGACCCAAAAATGTCACAAAAATGGGTGGGGCAGTGTGTTTACAAGCTTTTCCAATGGTGTTTCAAATGTATGTGATTTCACTTCAACATACAGCACCTCAGAACATAACCCCTGCATAAATGAGGTAAGTGTACTGGGTCCAGAATATTCTGCTGGCCCCTCTGCTCCAAAATGTACCATCAGTATTTGCCATCCACAAGTCAAGGGGCTACCCAATAAATCAAAATAAATTTGACCCCCATGTGATACTAGACTTCTCTCAGCAAGTGCACATTCCACATTGTAACAGGAATGAGGGAGTCATGGGGGTGACTTACAGAGGAGGATTGCTTATCCCCTCCTTCACTTGAGAATCTTCCCCTTTTACCATTTCCCCTCACTTAAGCTTATTCATTGCTCTGGCTAAAGGAAGCATTTACAGAGAGAGAATAAAACGCAGGAGAAATGCAGACAACCAGTATTTTCTTTGCAATATCTACACTGTGAATACATTACATATTGCCTAACAATCCTCTCCATAGATGTATTGTAGAAAAATACATTGAAAATCCTGGTAGAAATGGAAACATACAAATGCAATACATCTTGCAATGTTTTTAAAATAATTCTTTGTGTTTAGTTCATGCATCGATGTAATCCTGACCTGTTACACTTGCAGATATTAATGGTGTATAATTTGTTAATTTCAGGGCTTGCAATTCAGTGTTCACAGCACTGGAACACTGTCATGAAGCCATAGAAATAACTAGCGAGGATCATGTAATTCAGGTATGGAAAAGGTACATTTTTCTTACTCTTCAGAAACCTGTGTATCGATATATCAGTTGATTGAACACCACTGACTTCTGTGGTTGTATGTAGACGTTTGTGCCATATCCCTCCTTTCCTTCTTAAATATCTGTTGGGGGAGGGAGTTCTACAATGGAAATGTATCTAACAGTATTCATACTGGGGACTGAATGTAGCATAGGCATGCGGAATGCATCTTTAAGTTCACGCTTTCCTTGGTTGCTCACATGGTTTCTTTGGCTTATAGTATGTCAATCCAGCCTTTGAACGGATGATGGGCTATCAAAAGGGAGAGCTAATAGGAAAGGAACTCACTGAGCTTCCAAAGAGTGACAAAAACCGTGTGGACCTACTGGACACGATCAACACTTGTATAAAAAAAGGAAAAGTAGGTGACTAGCTAAATTCTACCTCCTGTCTCCTTAAACCTCCTTAAACTGAACAGACCTTTGAGATCATTTTCCTCTGTTGGTAAATTACAAATCTAGGACACCTTAACTTTATTGGAGAACATGTGCAATTGGATAACCCTGTAACAAAACTGTAAGAGGGAAAGAATTGTGTGTGTGCATGCATAAAATCTGCTTTTGTGCAGAGTTTATTGCCATGTGGAGATTCTGGGATGATGGATTCTCTGCTTGTAGCTTGCTGTCAGTGCATCTATGATTCTCTCACGTAAAAGGTGTCTGAGACTGTGGTGTCACAAAATGCTACCAGCTTAGAAATATTTATTTTAAGAAAGGGGTTTGTGATCTGAGCTTCCTAGAATGTTGTTTTCACTCAACTTGTTTAGGAATGGCAAGGAGTTTATTATGCACGGAGGAAATCAGGAGACAGTATCCAACAGCATGTGAAGATAATGCCTGTAACCGGCCAAGGAGGGTAAGTTTGTTAATTAAAAGTGCACTCTGTTGTAATGGTTTTCTCTGTTATACATACGTATATAAATAGATGGAATCAGGTTTGACTGTGAATATATACACCTATATGCATAATTATATTTCTATCAAATATACTAATTCCATATAATAGTGCCATGTTTCTTGGCACAGGTCTGGGCTTTAAAGCTCTGTGTCTGAGTGTGTATTTCTTCTCTCTCAGTGCTTTCCCTAGGAAAACCCACGTTTTCTTCTCTCTCAGTGCTTTCCCTAGGAAAACCCACGTTTTCTTCTCTCTCAGTGCTTTCCCTAGGAAAACCCGTGTTTCACCGCCAAATCAGAGTAAATGGCAATTAGGTTTTCTGCAGATTGGACCCAGTTTTATGTGTTTGATTCCCCTGAATCTCTGTTCTATAAGCTGGATTTTCTGTTTGCTTGTTTTAGGATGTGTTTTTTAACAATATTAAAATAATAATAACAGTACACCGCTTGTATAAATGCTTTAAGATAAAATAAATATTATCCCTGCCTCCCTCCCACCAGCTGCTAATCCTCAACTGTACTTCACCTGTGACTCTCACCAAATGCTAGTGCCATTGCCAAGGCACAAGCCTTGTATTACCTGGATTACCTGAGAGTCAAACCACATGTGATGTGGAAATTCCACGACTGGAACACCCATCAAAGCAACCTTGGGGTTAGGGGCAAATAGTTGAAATAGGGGCAAATAGTTGAATTCCCCTATGCATCTCTGATTCAAACTACTCTCCATACGTTTTCATAGAAAAAAAAGCTGTGAGGAGTTTCAGACTGCAATTTTGTGCACCTTTACTAAAGAGTAAGTTCCCCTGAATTTAGGAGAGCTACTCACATAGGATTCCACTGCTAGTGATGGAATTCCCATGTTGCACATAGTTAGACTCATAGTTGTCCTTAAATAATAATAATAATAATAATAATAATAATAATAATAATAATAATAAAATAAATAATAATAATAATTTATTATTTGTACCCGCCCATCTGGCTGGGTTTCCCCAGCCACTCTGGCGGCTTCCATAGAAACCAAAAATACAGTAAAATATCACAGATTAAAAACTTCCCTGAACAGGGCTGCCTTAAGCCCTGAACAGGGCTGCCTTAAATAAGGTCTCATCTCTCAGTCTCATTCTTTAAAATGTGAACATAATTGACCTATTCTGTAGGATGAGATGAATAAACAAGTGACAATAATAATTATAGGATTTTTTTAATTTGGAAAAAAAATATTGAAAATACAGTAATTTTATGCAATCTATAATTATAATAAGTCAACAGCATCGTATGACTGAATATTGTCCTGATACTTATCATTCCAAAACATCACAGATTAAAAAAAATCACTCTAAAAAATGTTTCCGTTATTTGCTCTTCTGCAATATGTTAATTTAGACATTAGATTTTCTCAAACCTTTCTGACAGTGATGGAGTAGTTAATTAACAGGTTTCTTTTAATTAATCAGATCTGAATTTTTTATTTAAAGTAAATGGTAACAATTTAATCACCAGTTGTGCCAAAATTATTTTATTTAGTAACAGTGCTTTTGTTGTTTTCGTTAATATTGGCAGGAAAATCCGTCATTTTGTATCTATCAAGAAGCTATGTTGCACCAATGACAGCAACAAACAGGTACTGTGTTTTCTTTGTAGTATACAACCGCCTTTCTTGATATCATCCCATAGTAATAACTGTTTTTCTTCACACAGCCAGTACATTATGTAATATTTAAAATATGAGTGCCAAAACTCACAATCTGGAATTGTGATGCTGGTCTGTGACCGTATTAATAAATTCATTCATTCACTCATACTATCTGGAAGACTTCACCAGGTAGCATGCAAGTTTATTTGACCAAGCAAAATGACTGGGCCAGATTTTGGGGAGAGAATTATGCAGTCTTTCAAGTTACACAGAATACATCATGTAGCAAAATTTGGTCCTAGGGAAAGCTAAATTGTTTACAGGTGCAAATAGAGTTGTCAGAAGAAAAGGAAGCACACATCTGCATACCACAAGGTTGTCTGTGCAGCTAAGGTTTAGCTAAATCAGAAGTTTATGTGTCTATTTCCTTTTCTTTTTTTCACATGACACCAGACCTACAAGACCCATCGTGATGAAAAGTGCGCAGGAGACCAGTTTCAGTCAGGTTAGAGAATAATCTTTCTTCAACTGGCATCATTTTATAATCATCTAAATTCTCTCAGCAGTGTGTATGTATATATATTTAAGTACCATCAAGAATCTAGCAGAACTGGTACTTTCCCCCCTGAGGGCTTTCCTAGAATTATGCCTACAGATTATGCCTTCTGCCATGTTGGATGGTAGATGCAAAGAGATGCCTGTCTCTCAACAGATTTGCAGGTAGAGAATGTAATCCATTATGTATTGAAATGTGCTTTACATGGTGGTTCAAGGGCAAAATTATTGAGAAACATTTTGGCTAGCTTAACAACCTACTCTGATCAAGAAAATAATTTTTCTTAAATATCTTTATCCGTAAATGAGAAATTAGTTAAAACAAATGTGTGTGTGAAAATAAATTCTGGCCACTTTTAAAATACCTTCCTGTAATATTTCTAGACTCTCACTCCTTCAGATGCAAGAACAGGAGAAAAGAATCTATTGATGTCAAATCAATAACTTCTCGAAGCAGCGATGGTAAGTACACCAATGTGTGGAGAATATTTCTAGCAGTTCAGGATCCTGGATTAGATTGCTGCTGCTACTGCCACTGTTCATTTTTGAAGATTTGAGAGAGAGGCACTTGATGTGTCTTCAAGGTTTTTGTTAAAAGTAGCTCCCTATTGTCTGGGCTATTGAGCAACAATAATAGAAAGCAGTACAATTTAGAACAGTGGAAAGTATTTGGGGGCGGAGGTGTCTCCATCTCTTACTGGCAAATAATTTATTACTCTCTAAGAACATAGGATGGGACCGTAGCTTCTTTATTTATTTTATTACATTTATATCCTGCCTTTCTTTCATCATGGAACTCAAGATAGACCCACACATCTAAAATAATGCAGTGTACGAGGATGTAGATTTTTACTTTTGTTTGTTTTAAATGCCAAAATGTTTCTGTTTAATGGCAGCCCCAAGTTTACAGAATCGTCGGTATTCATCAATGGCAAGAATACACTCCATGACGATAGAAGCCCCAATCACAAAGGTAAGAGTCAACAACTTTCTGATTAAATTTCACACACATCAACAATCGGGACAGATACAGCAAGGCTTGTCAAGGCATTCAGATATCTTAAGATGCGCTCAGCCAACACAGTATGTCTGACATCACCCCAATGACCTGGTTTGCATGTAACACTAAGCCAAACCATGGCTAAGTGTGAGCATGATAGTGTGCATGTACTCTCAGTTAAAATCATAACTGCTTCACTCCCGCTCCAGTTATCCAGCTGTTACGCTACCTGGAATTATGTCATGGTTTGGGCCGGCATTATATTGCTGTAGGCAAACTATGAGTTGCAGCTACTATTTGTTTTTCGCTTACTATTCATGGTTTGTCTTGGATACACAAACCATGAGCATGAGTTCGGACATAACACTACATGCATACTGGACCAATAACTATGTAGTTTCTACTATAGCAGATAAATAAAAGGTGTGGCAACTTAAAGCCCAGCTAATTTTAAGATGTTGTTTTCAAACACATGAATGGAGACCATGCTATTTATTTATTCAGATGCCTCTAATAACTTCTTGTAAACATGTCCTTTTAAATTCACAAGAAATGTACCAAGGATGTTTTTTCTCAAATAGTAACTAATGCTTTATCTGTATGAACTATTATTACATAATAGAACTGCCCAATTTGAATCAGTAATCAACTAAGAGCGCACTCCTGTACATGTTCACTTAGAAGCAAGTACCGCTGAATTCAATAGGGTTTACTCCCAGGAAAGAAGGAATAGGATTACAGGAACAAACTTTAATTGCTTAGTCAGTGATGCCAATTTTAATCATGTAGGCAAGTGGTTTTCAACCAGTGTGCCGTCGGACCCTACGATGCCTTGAAAAATAATAATAATATTATAATTTATTACTTATACCCTGTCCATCTGGCCAGGCGTCCCCAGCCACTCTGGGCTCCTTCCAACAGAATATTAAAAACAATAAAATATCAAACATAAAAAACTTCCCTAAACAGGGCTACCTTTAGATGTCTTCTAAAAGTCGGATAATTGTTTATTTCTTTGACATCTGGTGGGAGGGCATTCCACAGGGCGGGCGCCACTACCAAGAAGGCCCTCTGCCTGGTTCCCTGTAACCTCACCAACACTTTGAATTGTGCTCGGAAACATACTGGGAGCCAATGTAGGTCTTTCAGGACCAGTGTTATACGGACTTGGCGACCACTCCCAGTCACCAGTCTAGCTGCCACATTCTGGATTAATTGCAGTTTCTGAGTCACCTTCAAAGGCAGCCCCACCTAGAGCGCATTGCAGTAGTCCAAACGGTCAGGGGTGCCGCAGGCAACACTGCCCTCTCTCCCTCTTTTCTTCCCTCCCTCTTCTGATGCCCTCTCATGTCTCTGCCTCCCAAAGGCTTGCAGCAGCCCAGGCTATAAGCTCCACAGGCAAATGGAGCCTCTGGCAGGCACCTCTCTTTGGGGCGGGGGGGGGCACTCCCTGGAGAACTCACAAGGAGAGGGGAGAGGAGAAGAAGCTGAGGGAACGCTCCACGGGGAAGGTGTTCAAAAAAGGGTGAGAAGCTGCCAGCGCTGCAGGCAAGGGGTAACATAACTGGGCTCCTGAGCCCCACAGGAGTGCTGCAGAAAGAATGTAGTCGGTTAAGGGAGCTGTAGACTCAACAAGGTTGAAAACCTCTGATGTAGGCAAATTGTAATCAGTTGTTAATGGTACATTTGTTACTGTTTAGTGTCTATTTTGCACTCATTGTAACAGGGCTTGAAAATATAAAATACAGTCTGTCCCTATAACAGTAAGTGATAGCTTTTGCTTATAAGTTTTAAATTATCATAGTACTTTCAATATTCTCAAAAAGGCACCTATTTTGAATTTTTAGCAATACATTAATCTAAATGGTAAATTAATTAGTTAATTATTTAAATAAGATGATTAATCAACTGCTTTATTCATCTGATGTTCCTTTTACATACTAATTCCTTAATGGTTTCATGTAGACTAAAAATGAGCAATAGCTCTGTTATATGTTTTTCCTTTCTGTTTGTAACCCCGTAGGTCATTAATATAATCAATTCCGCTCAAGAAAACAGCCCTGTAACTGTAGCAGAGGCCTTGGATCGGGTTTTGGAAATCTTACGGACAACAGAACTTTACTCTCCTCAGTTAGGTACCAAAGATGAGGATCCTCACACTAGTGATCTTGTTGGAGGTCTGATGACTGTGAGTAAGAAGAGACATATCAAACAACCAGTTTCACTCACTGTTGTGGGGTGTTTCAGCTGAGCTGATGTTCTAAGCAAAATTCCTGTGGCTTCTCAATTGCCTCATTACATTGATAGTACTACAAACCATAACATTCCGTCAGCCTTCTGTTGCTGGTGCTTGTTGTGGGAAAAACTGTTAAGATTTATGTAAGCAGCATATGGAACGCACAGTAGGAGGAATATATTGAACTTTGCCCTGGTTCACCAAAGCGGAGCTCTGTGGATACAGAAAATTGCCTCTGTAAACTGCTCCAGATAAGCAGCCTTGAAGGAGGAGAGCATGCAGCTTTAATGTCAGATTGAATTCTCAGTGGTGGTGCAAGTTTTATAGCATATTTATTTAAGCAAGCATTCACGCATTCATTGTATGTGCTTTTCTAATTATTTGGAGCATAATTTATATTGCTTAGTGCATAAACGTAATGATACCCTAATCCTAATCTTCCCTAACCTTTTGCGGCTTGATCACAATGTCTTTTAAGAGTGCACCCTTCTCCTTTTTTCCTTGATGTGTGGAATCCGGCAGTGTGCAAATATTTTTTGTTTTATTTCAGG
This sequence comes from Podarcis cretensis, assembly GCF_951804945.1. Classification (NCBI taxonomy): domain Eukaryota; kingdom Metazoa; phylum Chordata; class Lepidosauria; order Squamata; family Lacertidae; genus Podarcis; species Podarcis cretensis. Next base: position 37,257,255 of record NC_137180.1, read on the forward strand.
ATGGCTTGAGAAGGCTGTCAGGAAATGAGTATGTATTTTCCAAAAGTAAGTTCCCACGTCCAACTCTCTTTAACACATGCCTGTTTTATTTGTTGCTGTTGTTGCAAAGCAGTTAAGTCTTGCTGAAAATCACTGGTGCAGAGAATCCTTCAAACACACAATAAAAGGTCCAGTTCTTACACAGCAGTTACTTGATTCAGTAAGGAATATCTATGTATGGAAGATGTTGAGGCTTATCTTGGTGGGTATATCCAGCTGTGTCATATGTTCAACTTAACCCCGTTGAACTGGCTCATTGCATCTTCTTGATGGGCTTATACATCCCCATTCAGGGTCACCAGTTGTTATATGTGATTTGCTGCCTGCAACTAGAGGTGTATCAGGACCAGAGAAGACAGTGTTGCAAAACACAAGCAGGGTGATAGGAGTGTGTTAAACACAGAATTGCCCCAGTAACATAGAAAGAGGGTGCCTGGGCATAAAACTGCAGGGAGGTAAACTACAGGTGAGGGCAGTGCCTTACCACCATGCATGCCACCTTTGCATATGCACCTCCCCACTCCACATCAGGGCAGTTCCATTTACACACCTGAGATTGTAGCCTCTGGATTGGATCCTGACCCATTGAAATCAATGAATCACAACAAACAAGCCCCACTGATTTCAGTTACAAAGCCTGGATTCATCCCGTCGTGTCTACCTTGGTCCAAATACTTAATTTCTACTAAGAATTCTTCAGTGTGGTGTAGTGGTTAGAGTGGTGGACTAGGACCTGGGAGACCAGGGTTCACATCCCCACTTGGGCATGAAACTCATTGGGTGGCTGTGGGCCAGTCGCTGCCCCTCTGCCTAACATAGGGTTGTTATGTGGGTTAACTGAGGAGGAAGAGGAGAACCATGTGCCCCACATTGAGCTCCTTAGAGGAAAAGGCAGAAATATAATTGAAATAAATAAATTTATCATTTCGACAGATACCACGAACCAGAGCCATGGTCACCTCTCTGTGCCAATTACTATCAATGACGTTCCACCCTGTATTGCACGCTTACTGGATAATGAAGAGAGCTGGGACTTCAACATTTTTGAACTGGAAGCTGTTACAAATAAAAGGCAAGCCTTCTCTCTGCATTGTGTTAGATAGAGGTATAGAAGTGGAAGGTGTTGCTGAACAAGCTGTGGCACAAATTAAGCTTGTGTCATCTATGACTTGCTTAGTTGTAGCTGCCTGTCTAGCCAGGAGTAACTTGTGCTTCCCCCTCCTGTGCTTCCTGGTGGATGTGTGGAGTGGGCATGATTCCCAAAGCTGCCAGAATAATACCCTTTTTACTTTATGTTACATTTGTTGTGGTTAGTTTAGCAAGAACAGGATAGATCTATATGCAGCTCCATCCTTTCTGTCTTGCGACTCCCTTCAAGAGCTACTACATGGTGCCACCAATCTTTCTTTCTTCCTTTTCCTTTTCCTTTTCCTTTCTCTCTCTCTCTCTCTCTTCACTTCCCATTGAAATTAAGCTTAAGAACATGCAACTGCATGTTAAATCTATTATGCCCCTATGACCCCTTGCCTCTTCAGGCCAGAATACATTAAATACAGTTTGAGGTGTTAAAGCTCCCCCCCCCCCAAGCTGTCAGCCCTCCTAAAATGCTGCTCAGCTGCTATTTGGCACCAAAAAGTAACTGCCATTGACATCGATGACAGCTTCTCATCTGTGCCAAACAGCAACTGAGAGAGGGAGCTCTTAATTAGAACTACAGCACTGGAAGATAGTGGTAACCCTTCATGCCTTTGCGCCATGGTCCTGATCCTAATTGCCCCCATGTGGCTGCTGTTTTTAAAAAAGGACTGCACGATGCCAAGCTGTGCATTTCACGTCATGTAATTTGGCTCTTCCTTTTATATAAGTCTCCCCACTGTCAAAATGCTGATTGTCAACTTCACATGGCAAGCAAGCACACACAGGGATAGTGGTGAAATGTATCCAGTAAATGGAAGCTGTTGCTAACCAAAGTCTGCAAGAGCAAGAAGACTGATAACGAGTGCCTTTCCCGCCTTGTTTTACCATCTCCCTTTCCAATTATGTTTCAGGCCACTGGTTTACCTGGGTCTGAAAACTTTTGCCCGCTTTGGTGTCTGCGAATTTTTAAACTGTCCCGAAGCCACACTGCGAGCCTGGTTCCAGGTGATGGAAGCCAACTACCACTCCTCCAATTCCTATCATAACTCCACTCATGCAGCTGATGTCTTGCATGCCACAGCTTTCTTTCTGGGGAAAGAGAGAGTTAAGGTACAATTGTTGCTGAGATTTCCTATACTTATGTTCAACAAGTTATGACCGGGTGTTTCCATGGTATTTATTTGAAGTCCCTCACTGCGCTGCTTACTATCTGAGAGTAGTTATACAATCATTTTTATATGGAAAAATGTCACTATGTGGTGGCATCTCCCAATCATTTTTCTATGGTTATTGATATTTATAAATCAGCAGTGGGGAACCTTTGGCCATAAGTCTAAGTAGACACACCGGGCTTCCCCATTTTGGCCAAGCCATGCCCACATGCCCTACACTTGATGTCATATATGAGGTGTGGGGCATGTAATGAAGCTGATTATCAGGGAACTGTGCATGGGGCACACAAAGCATTGACAATCAACTAATGGTCAGTGCTTACATAGCTTTATTCATGACGCTATACAAAAACAGATTACTTGACATTGTTGTGATGTCAGGTGATTTGACAGGTGGAAGGAATAAGAATCTGGTCTGCTGGCCAGATCCAAACCCCCAGCTCTGTTGTAAATGGATCTTCAGAAGATGAAAATGAGCTGCATCTATGTAGCCATTGAAACTAATGCTGCATTCCCCATAGTTATGGGTGGATTACACTGGATGGGTAAATTTCCCATCGGGAAAATTACAATAAACTCCTGCCTCTAGATTCTACAAACTCACCCAGACTTGCATATCAGTGACTCTACTGGTGATTACTGTTACATTTTTATTTTGATAAATACTGTATAGGTGAACGAGACTTAATTCTTTCTTGTAGGCAAGCCTTGATCATTTAGATGAAGTGGCTGCATTAATAGCTGCAACAGTTCATGATGTGGACCACCCAGGACGGACCAATTCTTTCCTGTGCAACGCAAGCAGTGAGCTTGCTGTACTCTACAATGACACGGCTGTGTTGGAAAGCCATCACACAGCTCTGGCGTTCCAGCTCACCGTAAAAGACAACAAGTGCAACATTTTCAAAAGTCTCAATAGGTTAGCTTCCTCACAGTTCTCTTTGTTTTGAGTACATGAAGATACATTTTTTTGTGGTTGTGTGCGAGATCTGCCTCCCCCCCCCAAAAAAAAATTCTGTTTATAGATGGATGTCTGGAATTTTGTGTCAACAATCACATCAGTGCTCCAGAATGCAGAGGGTTGGCCTATATGAGATTGCTAGCATTCATCAGCATATGTCCAAAACTTGGGTTTTTCTTTTCTTTTCCACACATTTATCTGCTATGGTCAGCATTCTCATGGGAATGTTGCCTTTCTCCAAATTTTGGACACTTATTGTAACATACATATAGTTAAAAAAACACACACAACCCAAGCACCTCTATCTTCCATATCTGTGCAGTGTGTACCAATTATATTCCAAGTTGAAGTGTTATCAAAATGTATTTCTTCTCCAGAAATTTGGGATATTTGCTATTTTTTAGGAAAAATAGTTGGTCCTGTACACTCTTCTTTTCCCTTTTCCCAGAAATCATTACCGAACGCTTCGTCAGGCAATTATCGACATGGTTTTGGCAACAGAAATGACAAAGCATTTTGAGCATGTGAACAAGTTTGTGAACAGCATCACCAAGCCCATGTCCTCGGAAGAAGCACAGGTATTTTAAGTAGATGTATATTATGTGCATTTCAGTGGCACTTTCTTTTCATATTACCAGAATTCATACATCCACAACCAGGATCTGTGTTTTATGCTATTAGGTGCAAACAATGTCCAGGTGCTCAATCTCATAATAATATATTACACAATGTGCATTGTTTCTCTTCCGCTGATGGAAGGCATATAGAGCAAAAAAATACAGTAACTGGATTGCATGAACCAAATGTCACATAATGCATCACATTGTCATACAATAAATCCACATCTGTACGATATAATAAAAGGGACATATAACACGGTAGGCTCTCTTGTACTGCTTCCTAAAACAACCAGGTTTGTGCAGGGTTGTTTCTTATATTAAGGTGTAGTTTAAAAGCGTTATGATAGTGTTTTCATAGCAGTTGTGAGCAGTTATGCTAACCCCCACATTTAACTATGTATCTGCATTTCAGAATGAGGGTAGTGACTGTGAATGTACAACCAATCTCAAGAACATTCCAGATAACCAGACGTTGATTAAGCGCATGATGATCAAATGTGCAGATGTTGCAAATCCATGTCGCCCTCTAGAACTGTGTATTGAATGGGCTGGGAGGATTTCAGAAGAATATTTTGCACAGGTATGGCTTTATAATTTTTAAAACCGAATACTAACATAGCTTTTAGCATGAGAAAAATAATTTTACTTCTAAAATGCTCTTGTGTTTTCAGGTGACTAGAAAGCACATGCTAACTGTATTTCCCGCCTCAGCTTCTACCATCAATAACAGCTTCATATGCCATGACAGAATTCATTAAGTATAATTGATCAGTTTAAGCTAGCAGATGCTAAGCAAGTGCACACTCTTTTAAAAAAGATACTGGAGTGATTCAGAAGCACTTTGAACAACTGCAGCAAAAAAACAACCAACCAACCTCAATTCGGCAAAGATTTGAAGATTCTGCTGAAAATCTTTGATTGGAATGTGTTATGTAACTGAAAAAAAATGCATGAAAATAATGAAATCAGACTTGGATGATTGTGTTGCAGTCAAAGAATCTCAAATTGTGAAATCTGTTATGTGAAGTGCTATTGGGGGGGGGGGTGGCCTGGGTAGATTATTTGAACAGCCAAGAAAGGCAATGCAGTGCACTAAACAAGTAGAGAAAATGGAAGGAACCAATTTGTGAATTGACACTTTACTTATTTTTTATTGAAGGCATTTATATACTACTTAATCATTATCATTTCTAAGCAGTATACATGAGACTTTATAGCCCGGAGAAGGCTGCACTGAGGCAATAGGATGGAAATATTTTTGAGTGAGAGTGAAGTTCTTCATGCCTCTACAACATCATAGCTGCTTCCTGGTGTACAGCTATTCCCTAGTCCAGTGGTTCAATCGGCCACCTTTGAAGCAAACCATTCTGGAACTGCATCTGCTCACCTTGCCCTGTCCAACTGGTGTTAGCACTTGAGGCTGAGTGTTCATTCTTTTCCTCTGGCTCATTTTCCTGTATGGGAACAGCAGCAGCAAAATCCTAAACTGGACTTAAGAGATATTATTATTTCAATTTGTACCCTCCTTTTCTACATACATGTGCCCATGATGTGCAAAATGCCTGTTCATCTTCTGGGATAGTTTGAAGCAGAAACTAATCTTCAGGTCCCATGGATTTTTTTCTCTCATAATTTTGGGGATAGCAGTTCTGTGCTCCTGCTCCAGGTAGAATATTTTTAATTGCAACTGCAAGTAGCGTTTGTTTTCCTGAGCTATTGCTCTGTACTGTTAAGATCATATATGGTATACACACATACACCCCCCAAAAAAATTGTGTAATCTTTGCTTTGGCTGCACAAACTGACTACAATTCTTTTGTTTTCTACAGACGGATGAAGAAAAGAGACAGGGTCTGCCAGTTGTTATGCCAGTTTTCGATCGAAACACCTGTAGCATCCCCAAGTCTCAGATATCCTTCATTGATTACTTCATAATGGACATGTTTGATGCTTGGGATGGTGAGAAGTTGCATTTTCTTTTTTCTCTGTGGAAGAACAAATTTCTTACTGTTTCACCCCAAAGGTGGTAGGATATGAAAGTCTAAATCCATATGGCCAGGGACTGTGCATCACAGAATAAGCCCAAGTTCTGGGTTACACAGCACCCATGGGAAATCTGTGCTAGTGCAGATAGCACAACCTCTCAGGCTGGGGTGATTGGAAATTGCACACCGCTGGTAAATGTGTACTTTTAATGGTGAATACAGGTGAAAAAGAGCCTCCCCTAATGTACTGATTTTAGGGATTACTATGTTTTATGGCAGCTCAGTATGGACTACAAAATTGCTTTGGATTATTTTTCAGTAATTTTTAAATGGTTGCTGTTCTGAAATAAATAGAAACTATATTCTACAGCAACTGTTTGAGCGCAGAGCACAATTTTATTTTCCAGTTTCCTAACTAATGATCTAATTATGTAGCCAAAATGACACTGTCAACTCACAAGCCATCAGCAGGATTGGGAAAACAGCCCAATAAAAACTGAGCATGACAATGCAGGAATGGAAACTTGAGGGGGGGGGTGTATGCTGAGTAACCTGAAAAACAGCATGCCTGGTTGACTGGCACCTCGAACAGGAGCATATTCCATGCTGCAGCATTTTGTTGCAGGTCCCACTTGTGCTTTTGGAGAAAGTTAGCCACTAATAAAACTAGGTATAATTTTTTGTATACACTATTCGTTGTTTAGTACTAGCAGTTGACTAAATAATTCAGTACAAAGGCTGAAGACTATTCACTGTGAGAACACTTCCCTGAAGTTGACGCTATGTTTTTTCAGTTGTTGGGCTTTGACAGTAAAGCATTTCTTTTCTCTTCCTCTCTCAGCATTTGCACATCTACCTGTTTTGATGCAACATTTGGCAAATAACTACAAACACTGGAAAACACTAGATGAGCTAAAGTGTAGGAGCCTCCGGCTTCCTTCAGAGAACAATAACGGAAGCTGAAGGGAGGATATGGAACATCATAGCCTACCACTCACACTGTGAACCACTTACTGGTATGAACCCAAGAGGGGGCAATTTCCTTCACAATGAAGTAACCAACAGGGCAGCATGGAGAAGACTATTGTTTCTCAATTTTAAATTGTTCTAAATTCTACACAACTTTGTTTTTTTATATATAAAAATGATAATCGAGAAACCAATATATGCTTTATAGAGCTATTCTCTTTTTGTGGCACAATGGATCCTTTTAAATGTAATTTTATATAAAACAAATTGTTATAATTTGTCAAATTATATGATTGGTGTAAGTTGTTCGCAGGCCAGGATCAATTATACACATGAACTCCATGTAAGAGGGCAGAATTCTACAAAAAGCTAGCTTCTCTGGAATAACTATCAGTAACATTTGATAGACATAAGCATTTTGGGGAAGCCTGGTTTACAAGAACTTTAAAACAAAACAAAAAGCGATTGGAGAAAGAAATTTGAGGGGGTAAACAGCAAATTTAACTGTCCTTTCTTAGAAAAAAATAATTATTTTAATAGCAAAGTTAGTTAATTATCAACTTTGTTCTCTTTTGTATATGGTACAATTTCTGTGATCTAAACCTGTCTGTGCATACTGCTTCCCTCCTTATGCTGGCTTTCCTGCGGACTTAAATGTTAGGAGGCCGTTTGCATGCACAATAGGAATGCAGCCACAGAAGTAGCTCCATTACTAAAGTTGCACAGTAATGTGGGGACTTGACACACTGTGGTTTCTAGATACACAAGGAGACCTGGGAGCTGCTTTACTTATTAAACCAATTTTGTATAAAATTTTAGTAGGCAGTAATTAAGCCCATAAATTTGAGCCAATCTGTTCTCTTCTCTGCCTTCTAAACAGGTGACAGTGAGCCATATTGTGAAAGTCCAAACACGCAACTAAAGTCAGGGACTGGCACTTGTTGCATCTGTTGCTTCAATAGCACAATCATGCTTTGTGATGTTGTACAGTTCCAGTTTTACATCTGCCTGCTAGAATGGGGAGCAGTGTGTAACAGATGCTTATTTACATGAGCCATAAGGAAAAGAAACCCTGCTTAGATAGATATGCACACCCTCAAGCCATATTCAAAAAGGTCTCCAGAATCTACACTTGTACAGAGGCATCCTATTATCTTTCTATGAAAAGGGAAATGGCTGCTCATACATTGTATTTCCCTCATAGAGGACAGGAAAGCCCCTGTGCCTTTATAGTGTCCTGGACTGCAGCCATAGTAATTACTCTTAAGACAGTGACTTTAATATCAAGGACCCAAGACAATGTATACGCTAAATATAGTCTATAACGTTAAGAACAGAACAAAAACACAAGGTTCAGGTTGTATTGCTATTTGATGCAAGCTGCTTCAAGAGCCTCAGTTAAGAATGATGTATTTTTTTAAAAAATAAAAAGTAATATAGACCTAATAAGATTCATTTTTAAATTACGGATAGGGAGGTCCTCTTGGGCAAGCCCCATAAAAATGGATTGAAGTTGCATTCTTACCCACCTACCATTCATTTCACTAGGGCTCCTGTAGGAGTGAATCCTAGTGAGTTGTGCTATTTTCCAGAGTACGATGGAAAATGATTTCAAGTTTCAGGATACCCCCCTGGAGTGAACACTGAATAATTTTTAAATATACAACTGACAGACAGAGAATGGGAAGCTCTTTTTATTTATTTATTTATCTTTCCTTATCATTTTCTCTCTTTTCACTTTTTTTTTTATCTTTCTGTTACTTTTTATTTCCCTTTTCTGCTTTGCTCCTGCTTCTGGTTTGTTTGTTTTTTAATGTCGGTGAGGGGATTTTATGCAAATGAAGGTGGAGGATGGCAGGTGAAAGTCCCTGTGTGAGAGGCAGGGAAGATCTCCCAGGGTGGGAGAAGATTAGGAAGCTTTCAGGTGAGAGTTGGGAGGGGCCACCTCTTTCTGTGTGAGACAAGGATTGAGATCTACCTTTGAGAGAGGAATTCACATTTCCCCTCCTCTTTTTCTGTTTTTGTACTGTAGCATGAAAAGCCTTAATAAAATCTTATCAAAAGAAAGAATATGATTTATAGTTTTTGACCAGTAGTTAGCCAATTTGATGATTTTCTAAGTCAGTACAAGAACTATCAGTGACACAAGGTACTTCAAATTAGTCAACTATTACTTAACACTGCACATTACAAGGGACTCTTCTAATGCTGAAACGCATATGATCTGATATAAAGTATTACACTGCCCGACCAAAAGAAAAAAAACTTTGGCCATCTCCATATTTTTGTGCTGAGTCCAAGGAGGAAAACCAGGTGAAGTAAACAATAGTGTTACTACTGATGAAAAATGATTGTAGCTTACATGATGTGCCAACATTTTTTCAATGTTTTGTATCAAGTTATGTAAAATACTGTAAAACATTCATATACTTTCCATGCAGAGAAATGTATAGAAGCTATATTTTTGTTAGAACTCTAACAGCACCTAACTTCCGTTGCTATGTATTATAATGCTACATTGTGTTGTTTAAAGAATGGTGTGTTCACTGCAGTATTCATAAGTTCCATTATGTACTAATAGCAAAGCCTATATCTGATTAAATTTTAATTCATTTTTATTCACATAGCCTTAGCTCCAGTTCTGTTACAGTTAAATGTGTGTGCCTTCTCTTCATGCTCTCATTCAATCCAATTTTTTCATCATCAGCAGAATACACAGTAATTGAGACAGATGCAACAAAAATCCTGGGGTTCAAGGTATATAACTTACAATTAGACAAAATGCACCAGTGTAAGACTACGTTATCGAAGAAGCTCATCTCATTCAATGCCTCCCTCAGAGCAGTTTTAGTACCTTTTTGTTTGGGCATGCCCCTATTGATTGCATATTTTCTGTTAATACATGAGTCAACTTACATTTGACAAACTATCCCAACTGCTCTAGACAACCCTTTCAGAATCCACTGGTAAGAGGGGCCTCTCCCAAAGTTATCAGTCCACTTTAGTTCAACCCTACAAGATGCTATGTAAGTTAGCTGTTGATATAAAGGAGTGGTTTCTATGAGGGTAAGGTAAGCTCTTTCTGCACCTCACAGTCCACCGTCTTTGGCAGTGTCATAGAGGAAAACTTGGCAGTCTTGTGGGTTAATAGTTCCTCAATGCTGATTAAAGTGTTTTTAAAAAAGGTTCCAGAAAAAAAAATACACACAAGTTTTTTTAAAAAATACTTAAGACTTTAAATAGCTTATTTCTATTATTCATATTCCATACCTTTATCCCATATATTTATGTCCTTTTAGATCCTAAGCTGCAAATCTTCACTTTGTTCTAACTTATGAAATAACAGTAAGCTGCGCAATCTCGACTCTCGTTCTCCATCTTTCCACAAAATAACAAGGTGATCAGCAGAGCATGTTGCCAGGCCATGTTCACTGAAGTACAGGAACATCTACAACAAAAACTGTATCATCAATACAATATACTCAACTATAAGACTTTTTTTATCAACATTCACAAAATAAAGTCAAATAAAGTAACACAGTTGCCCAAAATGGTAACGCCTCAAGAACATAAAAGCAACCTGGTTAGGCTCAAGTATGTGGGAGACAGCAAAAGATATAATCATAAAATAAGCCAAACAGAACTAGAGCAGCAGGAAGTATGGAGCCTAAAACAAATTCAAGAAGTGAGAGGAAAAACCAGGACCCAATGAACTATTTTAGGAATGTTCAAGGGCACGGGCACGCCTAGCAGTTTTAAACTTTTTAAAAAAACAAAACAAAACAAAAGAATATTATGCCTGCTTCTGAAAGTTACCTCAAGAAGAAGCAGTTTTTATGAACAAGCCCAACTTTGGGGCATGTTGAGCAAGTTGCATGATTCATTTTACATGCCAAAATACTGGTGCAAACAGGACAAATACATAATTATAGTTGCAGTTCTATACACACTTACCTAGGGATAAGTCTCATGGAATTTAGTGGGACCTACTTCTGGGTAAGCATGTAGAGAATAGCACAGGAAGTATTTTCATATGTAGTAAAGACAATGTTGAATGAAGTAGTTTGCTATTTCTAGTTCCTCTAGTTTATTAGAACTGTAACTAACATACCACTCAAAGTATGAGGCACCTGAGAGTCAAGGTAAGAGTTTTCTTCCCTGCTTTGTGTCATAATAGAACACAAAAAGAACACAATGAATGCCTTCCAGGCTGAGACTTCAATTTTCACAGACTACTGTACTTGCATGTCTCAAGATCCAATTAGGGAAGAAGCTCTGACTCCTTATACAGCCTCAAATAAATCTAGTCCCTATGTAGCTGTTTAAGAGAAATAACCCTTATAGTTACAGGAACAATGGCAGCAATAATTCCAACAAACCTGAACAGCTAAAGAGTGCCCAATCAAATCCCCAATGAGATCCAAGGAGAAAACAGTGGTGCTCTCTGGTGGCTTTTTAGCTGTATGACTGGCTTGTTTACTTGTCCTTCCAAATCCCCACATACTGAAAAAACCTGGAAAATAGACAGTTGGTTGAAGTAAATGAGTTTCCTGCAGACTACATCAGGTTTCTACTTCTTCATTCGTTTGCTTCCTGCCAAAATCCAGGCATTCAAACCAAGCGGACGACCAAACTCCATGAACTTATCAGAAGGGCCATGGGATGTTTTGTTACCACAAACTAGTGGCTGTCAAATGATGGCCCTTAAGCTAACCAAGGCATATAAAATGGGATGCTGTCGAACTAAATATATTTGGCAAACATAAATATACTTCTATCCAGCCAACTCAATGGTCATTATCTTACAAGCTTCTATATGAGAACAGCTGTGTAGAAATGGCTACATGTACATTCACATTAAAATGTCTCTCTTGCTTTCTGAGCAACTTTCACACAAACAAATTTAGCAGAGTGACTAAATAACATTTTAATTTTGTGCAGCCCTGGTCACTCTACTGGCATTCACCAGCATATTCCTTCTATCTCAGATATTGTGTAAACAATCCTCATTCTGGATACAGACCTGAAGGAACAGGTTCAGCTGTAAGCTGCTGTTTTTCTCGTAATTCCCATATGCGAACACTGCCATCTTCTGAACAGGAGATTATTTGCCTGTAAAGCAAATGTGACTTACTTATTACTGGAGTGTCATGCAGAACCACATTAGCAGAATTTCACAAAACAAAGACTCTGTAATTGTGACCTAATGTTTAGAATTAATGTTCCCAGTGGGCCTGCTTTCTGAAGGATACCTTGCTATCAGCCCAGTTTCAACTAACATCGACAACAGAGGTTGATTCTGGCAGTCCCTGTCAAAGAAGGCAGGCAGGAGATATTGCCTGTCTTGAGTGTGGACTAAATCCATTGCCACAAAGACCGCTCTTGTCCTGGTGCTATTTAATAACTACGTGCTGCTGCTGGGAGAGATCTTTGGTCAGTGGTGGAGTCTGGGCTCTCAAATCTCAGCAGTGCCCTGTGCAACCCTAAAATCCCTCCCACCTCCGCCTCCCAACCTCCATTCTACGGCATTGTTGTGGCACCACCTGCAGCATGGCATCCAATGTTAGCAATAATGTGTTTAATGAGCATGAATGGGTTTCTTTTTGTTAATTGTACATCAGAATTTCAGTACTGCAATTTAAAAATAAATAAGTGAGCAATTCAGGCTAAAGACCAGGATTATCATGCAGCCAGGGAAGCAAAATATAACAGGTCAATGGTTGCTCAAATATTTTATAATGAAAGGTTGGGGGGGTTGGGTGAAATGAACAAACATCAAGTGTGGCCCTCTTCATCTTTCTGGTGCTTACATTTCCAGCGTATGAAAAATTTAGTGTAACTTGCACCTGTTTGGAACTTTTGTAATGTGCAGGACAGTGGAGTCATGAGCAGTCTTCTGGAAGGCAATCACACGCTTCATTTGAAGGTTATACACGTATATGCCCTTTCCAACAGCAGCGAACACACACTGGAAAGAAAATTCAATAGAACATCTTAACAAAGCAGACATATTACGTTGTGTAATGGATTTCCAGGAGGACTGTGACACTGTTACCTTTCAATCTAAACCAAATAGCTCAGAAGGCAAGAGGTGCGTAGCTCCTTAAACTGTAATTACCACTATAATTACTAAAATAGTTTTTGCATTATGCCTCAATTCATATAAATACTACAGTCCTATTGCTGTCGGTGGCATCTAATAAACTATAAAGCACAGCCAGCTATTTCCATCCACAACCCTTTTCAAGGCCCGTAGGTTTGTAAAAACCTTGTTCTGCCAGACCTTTGCTGGCCTATGTGTTCAGTTTCTTTCTAGCCCCCTGCTGCTGACTACAATTTAACAGATTTACTACTGACTGGGTGCATTTGGTCAAAGAAATCTCAGCTTAATAAGCTGAGATATGAAGAAGCCACACATGACCACTTTGTTTCTCCCTTTGTGCAAGCAGGAAAACAAACCAGGAAGTCTCATTTAGCCATAGCTTGCCATTACAACTGAACCAGTAGCTATGATTAATGGCTTTCAAGTAAGAAAGTAAATTTAAAGCCAATGTTAAACTATAACTTTGTATTACGACTTGTTTGGCAGCCATTAACCACAGTTTCACCATTTGGAAATTATCAGGAAACTGTGATTAATTTATTATTATTATTATTATTATTATTATTATTATTATGTATTTGTTAGTTGCTTTTCTTATTGCGTTACTCAAAGTGACATATTAAAACCAATAAAAACTTATAAACATAACCATTCAAATAAAAAGCTAAACGCAGTTAAACAAAAATGGTAGTTAAGTGAGGCTTCCTGGCTTGTTTCCCTGCTCAAACACGGGAGCAGCAAAGTGGCTGCCATGGGTACATTATGCTTGTTCATATCTCAGCTTTTTAAGATGAGATTTAATCGTTTGAACAGGGCCACTGTGTTCCTTTGCGTTTTATGACAGTATAATGTGTATATTTTATGTTATTGCTTTTATGGCAGAACCACAACCTACAAGCATTAAAAAATGCCTAACACAATGTGCTCTAAAGTAAGTTAGTAAACCTGCAACAAAACATTGCTGTATTGTCCCAGCTGCTAACATGGGTAGGGAATCCCACAATCCTAATTAGGCCTGCTAGGCCACTTTGGGCAAACCACGCCCACCCATCAGTCAGCTGATGTCATACACTATCAGGTGCAGAGATCTGTTATTTCTAGACTAAGCACTAAGGATTAAGATTGGAGTTAAGGGTGAACACCACAGCACAAAGACCAGATATAGGTCTTTGACAGCATTTCTCACTTCTGATCTTGGCGCTGTGGGGCTAAAAAGAACAACAAGCAAAAATTGACCATGCTCAGAAATGCCATTTGATAAAATTGCATCCAAAAGAAGATATCTACTTGATTTCTACTAATCTAATAATTGCTAACTTAATGAAAATGCACATTATTTTTGTGAAGAACACAGCACGCATTGCAAATCTGGCAGCCATGCTGTGTTCCTTGTCCTATTCTATTCAGTGCCCAAACCCCAAAACACACTCCATTTCAAGTCTGAAATGACTGAAATTCTGCAATCATTTAATGGGATTCTCACAGGAGTAGTTTCATTGGATTGAGCCTGTAGGAGTTCACTGAAATTTACAAAGCTAAGACAAGTTCTAAAATTAACCTTTCGCTCAGGACTCTCAATCTGCATTTCTTGTTGGGATGTGAAAATAAATAAAGCATAAGTACATATTAAATCAGCATTTTTTTAACCAGACACAGAAAAACAATTGTAAGTCTCATTTTTTTAATACTGTTTAAACGTTCACCTCCTCATCAGAAGCTAAATGTTGAATTGAAACTTCATTTTGACTGTGCGATAATTTTATTTCTTGTTGTGGGTCAACGTGAAGAGAAGCATCCCATCTGCGTTCATATGCATGCATGGTCCAGTCCAATGCATCCCAGACTATCAGCTCACCAACATGAGAGCCTGTTGCAAAAGTCAGATCTAGGCACCAAAAATATTAGAGTTTGCATAAATAAACACCTATTTACACAGAGGCTCACAAGCTAATCAGATAACAAGCAAAGTCAATGCAAATCGGGCTCTGCCTGGCCCATTTCCAACTGACTCGGGAGAACAGGAATCTGACAGACTTTAGCAACAAAGCCAGCCAAGGTTACTAGACTACCAAAATGTTTACCAGCCTGCTTTCCCACCTACACAAACCTACAATAGACATTAGTGGCTGTAATGCCTGGTCACCTGGAGGTACCGGTAAATTTCACTGGCCACATGGGACAACTATTTGCAAGCCTAAGTAAAACTCTAGCCGGTAGCTGGAGGAGAAAGCCAAACGTGGAAGCACCCTTTGTACATAAAATAAGAAATGCAATAAAAATTAAAGAGAAAAATACAACTAAACAAAAATAGTGAAACTACTCTTATCATGTCTAACAAGCAATTGCACAAAATTCAAGCGCAGCAGAAGGCTGCACACTCACTTTTGCACTGCAGAGAGCTGATGGGGGGAGAGGGGAAAAAAGACAACTCTGAGTCCAGAAGTGTTTTTTGTTTTGTTCTTAATCCACCAGCCCTGCACCCCCACCCTGAGAATATCAGAATAATTACAGTTTTGCAGGGACATCTCATATATACCCTGGATAAGTATGGTGAATGTTGTTGATTCCACAGCAATGTTTCACACTGGAGATGAAGCTAAACACAAGACACTGCTTTCACATTTAAATTGACTCTTCTGGATTAAGATTATTAATTGTACTGTAAAGACTTTAACACTAAGAGAGCCAATATGGTGTAGCGGATAGATTAGAACTGATGAGACCCAGGTTCTAATCCTTACTCAGCCATGCAGCTTATTGAGTGACCTTGAGCCAGTCACCATCTCTCAGCCAAACCCACCTCATGCTTATTTCAAGGATAAAATGGGCAGGGAAGAGCTTTGCACCCTTGTCCAGAAGAAGGATGTGACCAAAATATAACCACACACTTATTTAAAGACCAATAAAAACATTATGCATTTCATTCCAAATAAAAAAGAAGTCACTGTACATGTAAGTTAATTGAAATCAGTTAAGCTTAACTGTATTTGGATTGCTATCTCAATAAACAGACAAGCAACTTCATGTTGATTTAGGTACAGGCCAATCTATTGTGCAGAGATGTTTGAAAAAAGAAAAAGGTTTAACACAAATCAACTCAGCTGCATCTCAAATAATAAAAACTTCAGATAAACATTTAGTTACATTTGGGAAGCAACATAAGAAACTTTGTAATTTAAAAATGTGTCATGAGTTACTAGCAATTAAATTAGTAACAGTCTTACCACTGACACTGACCAACGATACAATATTGTCCTCATGGTCAAGAAGGCGCTTCACTTCAATGACATCCCATTCAGTTCCATCTCTGGAAGCTTTCAGTCTAAGAATGACTTCAAAGAGAAAGGCAGGCAACATCTTGACATTTATGAGAATACATATAATTAGGACCTGCAACAAAATGTTGCAGTGTAGCCTCACCTAACAGGAATGTTACTTTTCAGAGTTCCAGGCAGGCTGGCACATTTTCCTCCAGAATACTCTACTGCCCACACACCTCATTTTCTATTTTTTTTTCCTAAGGACACTCAACATTTTGTGGCTATTGAGCATGCAGTGGCTATTTATCAAGCTCAGGGGAACCCTAAAGTTGACAGTAGGTTTTTTAAAATTAAAATAAAATAAAATTTAAACACACAAGTCCTCCCAAAACAGCATAAGAGCACACTCTTTAAAATTTTGGGCTTTAAAATTTAAAAAACAAAAAACTACTGCCAATTTTAGGGTTCCCCTGAGCATGATAATGTTTCTGGGTTCTTTGTGGTCCTGCCAATTTGGCTCCACTTCCGTCAGCACTCACAGCCTCAGTTTTCTTCAGAAAGAATTATTTCGCTACAAGCAGAGGCGACCATAATTCTGATATGGAGATCCTTGTGTGCTGAACAGATAAGCAGCTCTGTCACTTCTGAAAGCACTGGTCACCTGACTAATGGGGCGGGTGGTACACTGCTTGCTCCTGCAAGATTTAAGTCCTTTCAAACACGAAGAGGGTATTACAGGATAGATATTTAAGAGACAAGTGTTTGGAAATCTAAGACCAAAGCTGTTGGCATGGTATGTATTTACAAAAGCTATCTGTTGGAGACTTTAAGATCTCAATATTTTATTTAGTTTTGTATACTAAGAAAATGAAATAAAGAAATAAATGTTTTTTTAAAACCTACTCTGCCTTCTTGTTGCAGCTCCCTCAAGGACTGCTGCTTTCCATGTGCAATGTACTGCTGTATCAACATACCAAATAAATATTGATTGCCCTCCTTAATTTCAAACATTGCATGAAATCATTAAAATATACAACAGCGTTATATCAAGGGACAGTAATACAAACACAAAGGCTCCAGGATTAAGTGGAATTAGTGCACAGGTGCTTGGATCTTAACCCCTGTAGACACAATGCATGTTCCTCCACATTTTAAAACATACAGAACACACAGCTAATAACATTCAAATATTTATTATACAGTATATAGCAATACTCACTCAGTTCTTTGCCAACTGCTGCCGCCACACAATTTTTAGGCAATTCTATCATAGCACTGATATCTTTATTAAGAAGATGGGGGGGGGGATAGACAGCAAGATATTTTATTACAAGTAAAAAGTGAATGCACACTCAATCTATTATAATTATTTCACAAAATTATAAAACACTATCTGACTTTCTCACAAGAAGGTTACTCAAATCATGAATTTCCATAAAGTTTTTCCTAAGAAAAAATGAAGGGAGGGGATAAGCAATACAAATCTCTCTTATATTTTCATAAAAGCCTTTTCCCTCTGTTTTTAGGACATGCAATTCTGCAAGTCTGTCCTCATTGAAAACTACAGAGCAGATTATGGTGTGCAAACTTTTAAAACACCTTTGTACATCTGCAAACCAAAAACATTTTGCAGCACATTCCTACATTATTATAAGCATCACATTTCTTTATTATATTCCAGTTACATTTCTGTATTTTGCTTATAAGGTTGGGTGGAATCTTACAGCATTTATCTAATGCCTACAGTAGATGGCAGTGGAAGAACCTAATTTAATTTCTAAAGGAATATATATTCATTTAGTGATTTATATATACCGACCCAGCTCAGTTAAGTTAACATACAGTTACTGAAGTTTGACATATTCTACAATTCATAGGACACATGAGGCTCCAAGTGCTCTTAATTCAAAAATGATTACACTGACATTTTAAAAATAGAGGTCAGCTTCAATATATGTTATCTTTAGAATTAAAGGGACTTTGCCAATTTGATTTTGTGTCATTATATAGATCCATTTTACTTAACTTTAGCTGCTATAATGAGTCATTTACATTTTTACCTGCATCAATAAGATGACTTGTCTTACACAAGAGATCTAATTTTCGGTTCCAAACACACAGATCACTCCCTCCAGACAGCCATACATCCAGCCTTTGAAGAACTGTCAAACACTGTAGAACCAAGTCAAATAATCATATCATGTCTCATAACAAAGCTCTTTAGGAAAAATTTACAGTAAGATTGCCACCAGCTTTTTCAGTAAGGGTTTGACTATTACAGAATCAACCTGAAATTCTATTTCCCAGCAACATTTCTTGTGCTTATAAACTACAAAGAAAAGTTGATGGACCATGGTGCTTGATACTGCAATATCATACAAAGGAGGATATGAGGCAGACACAAAACCTGTCATCTTATTACTAAACTTTTGTTCAAGTCTTTTAAAATATTTTTTATGTCAAATACTGTATATACAACAAGCTTTTCCATGAGATGTTTTGTTAAAAAGATACACGTTATATCAAGAGAAGGTCTCTAGTGGTGTGAATTCAAAGACCAATGAAATTCTCCAGCTTTTCAGAGGTATAAAATTAACTTTTCATGATTCGCAGAAGTAGCTAGTCATAAAGGCCATGATACTTGAACATAGCTCTGTGACATGAAGACAAGAAGAGGGCAGATGGAACAACAAAAAATTCCCTACGTTTTCCACTGATGGAAGCTTTACTGTCAGCTGAGCTACATCACTGGATACAACTCATTTTATATTAGTTTTTTCTTGTAAGCTACTTGGAGTTTATTTTACTAAGTCAAGCAGGGTGTAGGCTGGGTGATGTATCGATACATCATCTGAAATCTGTTAAGTCCGCATTGTGGTAATGGTTTCATAATATTTGACATGGGAAATTACAGTGGTACCTCTGCTTACGAACTTAATTTGTTTCTGTTCTTAACCTGAAACTGTTCTTAACCTGAGGTACCACTTTAGCTAATGGGGCCTCCTACTGCTGCTGTGCCACCAGTGCGCTATTTCTGTTCTCATCCTGGGACAAAGTTCTTAACCTGAGGTACTACTTCCGGGTTAGTGGAGTCTGTAACCCGAAGTGTTTGTAACCCAAGGTGTTTGTAACCAAAGGTACCACTGTACAATGTGTGTACTATGTAAAAGAATTGTAATGTGAGAAAAACTGTGAATCCAGTCATCCCTTGTCTCATGATTCCTGCCACCCCTGTTGCTCTGTACTATAAAATAACAGTTGTAACACCATATGTTAAAGGTAAGTAAAGTGTATCAGTTTTAGAACCATAAGTAGTAGCAGTTGCCAGGGCTTTACCTCTACATAGTTCCATCCTTATTTCAGACATCATGATATAGATATATTGCAATGTTAAGCTGGTAATATATCACAGTGTTGAAAACCCGACATTGCTCAGCCCTAGCAGGGTGCATGCTTTTAAATAAATAAAAATACCTCAGATTTGCAAATCACATGAATTGCCCCTTAACTGCCACAATCAGTACAATCAAATCAAAGCCAGTTTCATTTTTCTTACCTTTACTGTGGAATGAAAGCAGGATACTTTATGAACTTGCCTACCATTGTCACAATCCCAAACCTGGTTTCATTCATTAAGGATCTCAAGACTACAACAAGTTTAAGGCATGTATCCATATTCAAAGGCAGAACTATAGAAATGGAGATGCACAAGCACAAGTGTATTATTAATAATAATAATAATATAGCGATCTGTGCCCAGAAGTCTCAGGGTGGATCTACATAAAAACCACAATACAAATATTCAAAATAAAAACAACAACTCAATAACACCCCCCCCCCAAAAGAGCCACATTTTTAAAAGGGCATAGGATGTCAATCAGATCAACCAAAGTCCTGGTTAAAAAGGAATGTTTTTGCCTAGAGCATTCCACAGACAGGGAGCCACTGCAGAGAAGGCTCGTTCTCCTGTTGCCACCCTCCGGACCGCTTGAGGAGGCGACACATGAAGAAGGGCCTCAGAAGAGTCAGGGTCCAGGTAGGTTCATATGGAAAGAGGTGGTTCTTGAGGTATTGTGGTCCTGAGTCACTTAAGGCTTTATAGGTCAAAACCAGCACTTTGAACCGGGCCTGGAAACTAATTGGTAGCCATTGTAGTAGGACTAGGATCAGTGTAATATGCTCAAACAGTCTTGCTCCGGTGAGCAACCTGGCCACTGAATTCTGCACTAGCTGAAGTTTCCGGACCATTTTCAGAGGCAGCCCTACATATAATGCATTGGAAGGAATCTAACCTTGAGGTTACCAGAGCATAGACAACAGTAGTTAGGCTATCCCTGTCCAGATAGGGATGTAGCATAGGGTGCCACTGAAATTTGAGGCCCCAAGGTCGACCACTGTCACCCGCCACACAAATGTTGGAGGGAAAGGAGTACCAGCAGCACATCTCCCTCCCACAAAGAGTTGGGGTCTGGGTCAGATTAAAGGATACAATAACAGTTCTATCAGCACCTGCTGTCAAGATCAAGTGACATTTTTCTTCACAAGTATCTGATAGAGGAAAAGATGCAAGAGCAGTAATCTTTTGTGTATGTGCATGTAGCTCAAATAGCTTTTCTCCAGTCTGGAAAACAAAAAAGACATCTTAATGATCTGAATGAAATAAAATGTTATAGACCAATGCACATAACAGCATAATCCACTGGGATGTGATTTAATGGAGCAATGTGTAACTGGAAATACTGCTTTTACTGGTTTTATATTGTATTTTCTTCATTTTCGTACCACTTACTGTTTTTATGTTGCAGGCTGCTTAGAGATTTTTAAAGTATTACATGGCTTATAAACATTTTAAATAAATAAATAAATTAACGATTTCAAGAAGGTAACAGTCCTAACTGACACTAAAACTTCTGCATTGAAACAAGGTCAAGAACTTGGCATGGAATTATGGACTGAAGCATGTACTAGGGCTGGGCGATAACTGGTTTTCAATGTCACAATATATCACCAGCTAAACATTGTGATATATCGATATATCACGATATCTGAAATAAGGAAGAAACTATGCAGAGGCG
This sequence comes from Podarcis cretensis, assembly GCF_951804945.1. NCBI lineage: Eukaryota > Metazoa > Chordata > Lepidosauria > Squamata > Lacertidae > Podarcis > Podarcis cretensis. The sequence continues at coordinate 37,278,576 of NC_137180.1, forward strand.
AACAGAACAATGTCCTGGCAACTGCTACTACTTATGGGTCTAAAACTGATAAATGATGATATTATCAATCACTTTATGATCACTTTCAGCAGTAGGCAAGCCAAAATGAATCCAAATGAGACTTTGGTTCGGGGCTTGGCTACCAAATGGTGGTATTCATGACAATCCAAAGTACAGTGATGAGTCATAGTGAATACAAATAATTTGGGACTATCAAGACTGCCAGCAGGCCTGCTAGGTGGCAGAAGCAGCATCAGCCTGCGAGGCCTTGTCGTGGTGGTGGCAGTAGCAGTGGCAGCAGGAGACGGTAGCAGAAGAATAGGTGGCCTTCAAGGTCTTGCTGAGGCAGACTGCCACTGCCTCCCACTACCACCAGGAGGACTTGCAGGCTGCTGCCACTTCTTTCTACCACGGCAAGGTTTTGCAAGCCTCACTGCTTGTGTCGCCACATGGTCTCGCAGGCTGCCTCTACTATTGCCACCATCTTCTGTTGCCGCTGCAAGGCCTCAAAGGCCGCCACCACTGCTGCTGCTGCCTTCCATCACTGCCACTGAGTCCTCGCAGGTCGCTGCTGCTACTGCCATCACTATCACCACCACAAGGCCTCGCAGGCCACCACTGTTTGTGCCGCTGCCATTGCACACGTTGTGATTCGCCATTTATTGCTAGCTCAAATATTAAGAATCAATTATCACGATGTGAACTTCAAACCAGTTTTGGATGATATATAGCTATATCGCCCAGCCCTAGCATGTACATAATTCAAAATCTCAATTTTTATAAAATTCAGCATCCTTCTAGACATTTTCTGTGTTAGTGAACAGTCCAGTATTAAGGAAACATATCACAAGTACTAAAAGCTTTAAAACATTTCTCTCTCTTACACACACATTTACTTTATCCTTTATCTTTCAGATAGTTATAGAGCAACCTAGATAACTGCTAAGTCAGGAAATAAATGCTTAGCACATAATATACGCAATTCTATGTCAGGATAATGTCACAAAACATGCAATTATACTATTATTGCAGGGACATTACCTTAGTTTCACAGGAAGATGTCAAAATATAAACTGAAAATTTGAAAATCAATTTTGTCTCCAACTTTTCTAATGAGAATTAGATAAAAAACTCAGTAGGGTCATTCAAGATTATTTACAAAATGGAGTTTTTAAGTTTGAACAACTGCTTCTGTGACCTTTTTTATTATCCAATTATCTTTAATAACTAACTTTATATTTAGATAGCTCATGGGTAATGTAATAGCTCCAATTTAAACTTCACCTAATTTTCATCTGTATGCAATGCATTTCTGAACATAAACAAACCTGAGCATTCCACAAACATACAATCCCATCATCACCAGCAGATGCAAACCTGGGAAACAACAAATCAAAAATTAGATACATATATATAAAGGAAATGCTACATTTATATAGAAACAAAAAGAATAGAAAATGTTACCACTAACCATTCTTTAAATTATCTCACAGATATGCACAGGGCAAAAACACATGAAAACATGATTTTAGTGGAAGCTGTTCCTAAAAATGTCTAAATCTTCAAAATTAAAAACAGTTTTCAATTATGCAGTGAAGGCGGTGAATGTCCTGTGTGAGGTCCTATGGAGGCAGTTGGAGGATGGATGGCGGCTAATGGATTGAGTTTGAATCCTGACAAGACAGAAGTACTGTTTTGGGGGGACAGGAGGTGGGCAAGTGTGGAGGACTCCCTGGTCCTGAATGGGGTAACTGTGCCCCTGAAGGACCAGGTGCGCTGCCTAGGAGTAATTTTGGACTCACAGCTGTCCATGGAGGTGCAGGTCAATTCTGTGTCCAGGGCAGCTGTTTACCAGCTCCATCTGGTACGCAGGCTGAGACTCTAACTGCCAGAGTGGTGCATGCTCTAGTTATCTCTCGCTTGGATTACTGCAATGCGCTCTATGTGGGGCTACCTTTGAAGGTGACCTGGAAACTACAACTAATCCAGAATGCGGCAGCTAGACTGGTGACTGGGAGCGGCCGCCGAGACCACATAACACCGGTCTTGAAAGATCTACATTGGCTCCCATTACGTTTCCAAGCACAATTCAAAGTGTTGGTGCTGACCTTTAAAGCCCTAAACGGCCTCGGTCCAGTATACCTGAAGAAGCATCTCCACCCCCATCGTTCTGCCCGGACACTGAGGTCCAGCTCTGAGAGCCTTCTGGCGGTTCCCTCACTGCGAGAAGCCAAGTTACAGGGAACCAGGCAGAAGGCGTTCTCGCTAGTGGCACCCACTCTGTGGGATGCCCTCCCACCAGATGTCAAAGAGAAGAACTACCAGACTTTTAGAAGTCATCTGAAGGCAGCCCTGTTTAGAGAAGCTTTTAATGTTTAATAGACCACTGTATTTTAATATTTTGTTGGAAGCCGCCCAGAGTGGCTGGGGTATAAATACCGTATTTTTCGCCCTATAGGACGCACCGGCCCATAGGATGCACCTAGTTTTCAGGGGGGGAAATCAAGGGGGAAAAAATGATCCCCCCCCCACAGCTCTGGGAGCAGCGGACAGGCTGCACGCAGCCTGTGCGCTACTCCAAGACCTTCTTCCTGCTTTTGCAGGAGGTGGCGGAATTCCCCCACCTCCCGCAAAAGCCCACAGGAGCCGCGCGCGACTCCTGCGGGCTTTTCGACCAGGAGGGAGAAGGGACTGAAACAGCCAATCAGTCCCTTCTCCCTCCTTGGGGAAAAGCTCCCAAGAGCGGTGCATTTTTTAAAGGCTGTGCGACTCCTACAGGCTTTTCTACGAGGTGGGGGAATTCCCAAACCTCCTAGAAAAGCCAGCAGAAGCCGCGCAGCCTTTAAAGAGCGCACGGCTTTTGCCTGCTTTTGCGGGAGGTGGGGGAATTCCCCCATCTCCCGCAAAAGCCCACAGGAGCGAGAAGGGACGGACTCCGCCAGTCCGTCCCTTCTCCCTCTTTGGGTAAAAGCCTGCTTTCCCCCACCGCCAGCCTCCAAGCCAGGTTGCAGAGTAGCGGAAAGGTGTCGCGCACCCTCCCGCTGCCCCACATCCTCTGGGGCTGGCGATGGGGGAAGCGTTGCTTTCTCCCACCGCCAGCCTCCAAGCCGGGTTGGAGAGTAGCGGAAAGGTGCCGCGCGCCTTCCCGCTGCCCCCCATCCTCTGGGGCTGGCGATGGGGGAAGCGCTGCTTCATTTTTGGAGGGGAAATAGTGCGTCTTATAGGGCGAAAAATACGGTAATAAGTTATTGTTGTTGTTTTTGTTTTTTTATTATTATTAATATCTCAATTCAAAAATGAACCACAGTCTTTAAAATAGTCTGAAATATGAAGCCCAGGATTTCACATGGAGGGCTCATAGCTGAACTACCAATCCAGCAAATGGATTCTTTTCACCAAGCTGGTGTTTCATGGGTCACCTGATTCTTTTCCAGTCATGATCACCATCCTCTATAACCTTGTCTGCTTCCTGGAGGAGCAAGAAATGGTCAAACGAGCAACAGAAAAAGCTATTCTTAAAGTGTGTTATGAATTCAGTCTAGTTTAATGTGTCAAATGCTAGAGTATTACTTGCAATTTTATCTCATTCCATTTTTTGGAAGACTCTTGCTGAGGCTTAGCCTTCTTTAGTGATATTGCAATCAATATGACCCTCTCTTCATGTTCAAAAACAGAAAAGAAAAGAAGTGAAATGCAGCTGTCGGTTAGGTTGATACAGGATTTATTTAGTATCTTCAGAAACCAATCTGAGAAAATTTTCCACTCACTGGTTTTAGCTGAGCCACCGAGAAAACAAGAAAATCCTTCTGCAAAATTCTCAATAAGATGATATTATCTAAAGAGCTGAAGCGTGAAACCTGGCTTACAACAGTTGACAAAAATGCAATGAAAAAACTATGAAAACTAAATAAAACCATTTCAGAAACCAAGTAACAATGCTAATGCTATTGGAAAGAATCAAAGAAGGTGGTGGTGCCTGGTTAAAACAATGCTCTTCATGACTATATACACGCAAAAGATTTAAAAAGTTGGAATACCTACCAAATTAAACTAGTCAAAGAATAAGAATTATTTTACTGCTTATATTAGATAAATGCATTATTTTTTTCTTGGTACATATACAACATTTTGGTAATCTGACTATAAAACACCCAGTATTTTGAACCAGCTTTGCATTTTCCCCATATTTTTAGATATATTTCAAGCTGCTTGGTGACAACGGGAAGTCAGCTTAGAAGCCATGAAGTGCAAGGAGAAGGAAGTGGGAAAGAGAGAGAAAAGGAAGTACACAAGCCTAAGGCTCAGCTCTTCTCATGTTTGCTTGTGTGTGTAGCTTTACATCTGAATGCGAAGATGTAACTACTTAGTAGCCATTTTGGCATACAAGCGGTATATTAATAAAAAAATATAATAATGAAGATAGTTTTCTCAGTGTAAAACTTTATATTAAAGGGAATGCACTAAAAGGCACTGAAATATACTCAGAGTCGCAAAGTGATTTCATGCTCTTTATTCAGCTCATAGTGGTGAGGAGGAATGAATGAAAGTCCCCTCAAGGTATCTGCTTTATATACATTATTTACACAATGGGCTGCACATGATTGGCTAATTCCGGAATTCTACTGTAAGCCAATCAGGTTGTGGATTCACTTCTATCTGGAGCATGATTGGGTAGTTCCTGCCAACCAATCATACTGCTGCATTGTTCTAGGACCAATCAGACTGCTGCATTCTGAATCCTATTGTTCTAGGACCAATCAGGCTGCTGCCTTTTGGATCCTATTGTTCTAGGGCCAATCAGACTGCTGCAGTTTGGATCCTATTCAACCCAGTACATAACACCCCTCCCCTCTAAGTTCCAGTCCTGCCCGGGAGGTCGCATTCATAGTCCTCGAGGTACGCCGGCGGCCTACGTGTGCGTTGCAGCCTGGGGTGTTCCCTGGTCCGGGGTTCAGGTTCTGGCTCGTGTTCCAAGGATGCTGGCTGTGATGGGGCTGTTTGGTCTGGCGCAACCGGCTCACTCAGTCGTGGTTCTGGTTCCAGTGTCCTTTCGGCCTCGCAGGTCCTCTCTGTATTTACTGATTCTGCCTCTCCTGCTGGCCCCTCGTGCTCTATGGGCCTCACTGCCCCTCTGTTCCCTTGGGACTCCTCTGCCCTTTCCTCCTCCTGGTTTTCTCCTGGGAATCGTCGCCGTATCTGGTCGCAGTGGCGGCGCCAGCATTGCCCCCCATCCGTTAGCACCTCATACGACACGGGGCCAGTGACCCTGGTGACTGTGGCGGGTACCCATGCTGGGCCTGCCCCAAAATTCTTTGCGTACACTGGGTCCTGAGCCTCAAAGGTCCGGGGGTTCTTGCCTTCCCCCACCACTGCCTCATCCTGAGCTCTATCGGGGTGAAGGCGGTCCAATCTGATTGCAAGGCGCCGACCCATTAGTAGTTCAGCGGGGCTCCGGCCAGTCGTTGAGCTGGGGGTGCTGTGCTGTGCTAGAAGGAATGTGGCAAGGCGGTACTCCCAATCCCCTTGTGTCATACAGCGAAGGGTGTCCTTGGTGGTCCGCACCATGCGTTCTGCTTGGCCATTGGTGGCAGGGTGGAATGGCGCCGAACAGATGTGGTGGATGGCGTTCTGTGTTGTGAAGGTTTGGAATTCTCCTGACGTAAATGCAGTCCCGTTGTCTGAGACGAGAGTGTCAGGGAGCCCGTGGGTTGCAAACAGCCTGCGTAGTACCCGGATGGCTGCGGACGTAGAAGTGGACGGTACCAGTGCGACTTCCAGCCATTTGGTGTAGGAGTCCACCACTATGAAGAATGTTTTCCCCTGAAAGGGGCCAGCGAAGTCCACATGCAGGCGTGACCATGGTGCTCGGGCGGACTCCCAGGACTGGACTGGGGCCCTTGGGGGATCTGGGCGGGATTCTTGGCAGGCCTGGCAGTGTTTGACCCAGGCCTCTATCTCTCCGTCGATCCCTGGCCACCACACATAACTCCTGGCAAGGGCCTTCATTCTTACTACCCCTGGGTGTGTCTCGTGTAGGGCTGTGAGGACCCTTTTGCGGAGGGGCTGGGGAACAACGACCCTGCTTCCCCATAACAGGCACCCCTTGTGGGCCGACAGTTCATGTTTGCGGGTTGTGTAGCCGGCGAATTCTGGCCCGGGGCTGCTGCTGGGCCATCCCCTCCACACCCAGTCCAGGACCCGGGAGATGACCCTATCTTTCTTGGAATGGTGTGCAACTTCTTGTGCCTGAATGGGGCGGTCAGGAAGCAGCTCCAGGCTCATAACCTCTTGTGCAGGTGCTGGGTCGGGGCCTGTTTCCAGTAGTGGTAGCCTGCTGAGGGCGTCCGCATGGCCCATCGCCTTCCCCGGACGGTGAATCAGTGCATACTGGTAGCTGGCAAGGAAAATTGACCACCTGAGGACGCGAGGAGACAGCACTTGGGGGGTCTGCTTTTCAGGGGCAAACAAGCCAAGCAACGGCTTGTGGTCAGTCACCACGGTGAAGGGCCGCCTGTACAAGAAATCATGGAATTTTTTTACTCCCTTCACGATTGCCAGACCCTCCTTGTCGATTTGCGAGTAGTTCCGCTCGGTTGCGTTGAGTGTCTGGGAAAAGTATGCCACTGGTACCTCTCTTCCATCCAGGAGTTGGTGTCCCAGGACAGCGCCAATTCCATAGGGCGAGGCGTCGCATGCTAGCACCACCGGCAGCCTCTCGTCGAAGTGTGCCAAGACCGAGTTTGAGACAAGCAAGTCCTTGACTGCCTGGAATGCGGCCTCCTGGCGCTGGCCCCACACCCAAGGGGCCCGCTTGTCCAGGAGTCTGTGTAGGGGCTCCGCTACCACCGCCTTGTGGGGAAGGAAGGAATGGTAAAAGTTCAATAGTCCCAAGAAGGCCTGAAGTTCAGTCTTGTTCTTGGGCGCTGGGGCATCACAAATGGCCCGTACCTTGTCCCCAGTCAGGTGGACCCCTTCTGCGTCCACCATAAATCCCAGAAAGTCCACCTGAGGCACTCCTAGTAGACATTTTTCCCGCTTCACCTTGAGACCCGCCGTCTGGAAACGGTGCAGAACGGTGCCGAGGCGGTCCTCAAACTCCTCTGGTGTGGGCCTGGCAATCAACACATCATCGAAGAAGGGGGTGACGCCAGGAATCCCTTTAAGTAGAGAGTCCATTAGATTCTGGAATATGCCTGGTGCCACGCTGATACCGAATTGCAGCCGCTTTACCCTGAATGCTCCTCTGTGCATCACAATCGTCTGTGCCTCTGCTGTGGCCTCATCTACTGGCAGCTGTTGATATGCTTGGGCCAAGTCCAGCTTGCCAAAAAATTTCGACCCAGCCAGGGTGGCAAGAACATGGCTGACCACTGGCACTGGGTATGCATGGGCCGTAAGGGCCTTGTTTATGGTACATTTGTAGTCTGCGCAGATGCGGACCGAACCATTAGGCTTGACGGGTGTGACAATTGGGGTTTCCCAGGGGGCATTAGGCACCGGCTCCAGCACTCCTTGCTCCACAAGCCGGTCCAATTCCTCGTCTATACGGGGTTTCAGGGCGAACGGGACCCGGCGGGCCTTGAGCCTGACCGGTCGTACTGCGGGGTCAAGCTGTAGAGCAATGGGGGGGGCCCGTATACTGTCCCAATTTCCCATCAAAAACCCCCGGAAATTCCTTGCATATGGCGTCCACGTCCACTTGTAAGCTAGTGTGGTTCACCCCGGTGACGGCTAGCCCCAGTGGTCCAAACCATGCCAATCCCAGTAAGCTAATGTAGGGGCCCTTGACCACCAGCAATTCCAGTTGCCGCGTCCGCCCTCGGTATTGCACCCTGAAGGTCCCCACCCCCATTGTGGGGACCTTACGTTTCTGGAAGCCCCAGAGGGTGAATGGGGCCGGCCTGAGTTTGGGACCCCCAGTAGGACACAGTTTCCTTAAGGTCCTTGCCGAGATTATGGATAGAGTTGAACCCGTGTCAAGCTCCATGCGGCATGGGGCCCCCTCTATCTGTACGTCAACATAAATTTTCTCTACGTTGGGGTGGGGCAACTGGTATACCTGGAAGTCCGTGAGCTCAGTCAAGTTGCCTTGGTGCGTTGGGCCCCGGGACCTGGGGCTCTTGGATTGGTCATCTGATGCCTGGCGTCGGGTGGGCCGAGCCCGACACACCCGGGCGATGTATCCCGATTTTCTGCACTGCCTGCACTCTGCGTTGCGGAAACGGCAGGTCCTCCTCTCGTGACTTTCTCCGCAGCTTGCGCAGTTCCCTCCTTCTCGTCGAGGCAGCTGTGGTATGTGGGCTGCTTGAGTGCGCTGCTGTACTCGGTGCACCTCCTCCCTGTTGGATCCTGAGTCGTCGGTGAGGTCTTCATGGTGGACCCTCGGTTGGGATGGCTGGCTCGGCCGTGCCTCTTGCGTCGACCTCTCGGCAGCTTCCGTTGCCAGGGCCTCCTCCAGAGCGACCTGGAACGTTAGGTCCTTCTTAGCGTAGAGGCGTCGTTGCAGCTTCTCATCCCTCAGGCCACCGACGAGGCGGTCACGAAGCATGTTCTCCAGCTCTGAGAAGCTGCAGAACCGGGCGGCTTGGCGGAGAGAGGTCACAAACCCAGTTATGGTTTCCCCAGGGGCTTGCCGCTTTGCGTAGAAGGTATTTCGACGAGCCACCACTGAGGGCTGCGGCGAAAAGTGCCCCTTCAGCTGTTCCATTATTGTTTTGTATGGAACAGTAGCGACGTCTTCAGGCGCAAGGAGAGCCCGGGCGATTTCAAACGTCTCCTCTCCGCAGACGCTGAAGAATATTGCCCTCTTCTTGGCGTCTTCTTCATCGGTGACCCCTTTGGCTTCTAGGAGGAAGGTGAAACGGGAGGCGTATGCTTCCCAGTCTCCAGATGCTGGGTTGAACGTCGAAAAGCTGCTGTTGGTTGCCATTCTGAGTTCCTTGTGTCCCGGAGCTGAAGCCTGGATACACGGTGCGAGGCAGCGATGCGGCAGGTGGCGGTGCTGCGGTGCTGTGTGTGGCAGTCAGCTCAACGGGATCCCACCTTCGTCGCCAGTGAAATATACTCAGAGTCGCAAAGTGATTTCATGCTCTTTATTCAGCTCATAGTGGTGAGGAGGAATGAATGAAAGTCCCCTCAAGGTATCTGCTTTATATACATTATTTACACAATGGGCTGCACATGATTGGCTAATTCCGGAATTCTACTGTAAGCCAATCAGGTTGTGGATTCACTTCTATCTGGAGCATGACTGGGTAGTTCCTGCCAACCAATCATACTGCTGCATTGTTCTAGGACCAATCAGACTGCTGCATTCTGAATCCTATTGTTCTAGGACCAATCAGGCTGCTGCCTTTTGGATCCTATTGTTCTAGGGCCAATCAGACTGCTGCAGTTTGGATCCTATTCAACCCAGTACATAACAGGCACCAAACTCCAACAATATTTATGGCGGTTGTGGGATAATTTTTTCTGACATTACTGTGTCACATGAAGTATAAAGAAGTTGCAACCAAAGGTAGGAAAATGACTGATGATTGAGCACCTAAAAACTGGCTCAGTACTGCACTGAGAGAAAATATGTAATGTAATTTCTGTAATAAATGGCTCACTCACGCATTAAGCTTTAGTATGTAAACTGCCAATACTTTGGCAAAAAATACTATTTAAGTCAAAATCAGTGGGGGGCATATTTTAATTAGATTTCACCTAAAAGTTTTGCAAAGATTCCACTTCCCAATGTACACCCTAGATCTAAGCTACCTGTCATATATTCTTCAGTTCTGAGGAAAAGAAACAGAAGATTTGATTTTTAAGACTGTCAGCGAAATCATCCCTATGGTGCAAAAGGAGGTTATGAAAGTAATGTATTACCTGTAATCATCTATTGGCACTAGAAACCGCACTATATCATGATGACCTTTCAGCACAAGCAGCTCAGTGTAGGGATTTTGTGTTTGTTCTTCGCCAATGGTCTGTACAGATTTCTAGAAATCCACAAAGTCAGAAAAATAAAACTGTAAATCAACAACAGCTGTGTATCTGAAGAAGTGTGCATGCACACGAAAGCTCATACCAAGAACTAACTTAGTTGGTCTTTAAGGTGCTACTGGAAGGAATTTTTTTTGTTTTGTAAATCAACAAATTTGTTATCTTAATCTCTCTAGCTCATCAACAGATGTTTCTAATTACTTGTTTTCTTTTTTGCAATATGATTTATTCCTCAATAATCCTCCACAGTGTGATAGCTTTAAAATTCTAACTATGGTGCTAACTATAAAGCAGCTATCCCTCCAGCATTTTATCCTGGAGGAAGGAACCAATATGCCATGTGTTACTGCTGGATGAGGTAAGGGGTCTTATACTGTACCAAATATGATTAAAAAGGGGAACTGGTAGCGGGGACTCAGCAAACTTTATAGTTCTGCTCACTTACCGTACAAAGCAGCTGAATGCAGGCACATGAAACTTGTTCAATTTTCATATTATCTGATCACCCAAACACGGCCACTGAACTGGTTTTCACATACTGCTAGCCAAACCATAGCTAAGCATGAATGCATGAGTATGACGGTTCTCAGAGAGATCACAACTGTTGTGATAAACCACAAGCCTGGATTCAGACAACACACTAAACCAAACAATGTACCGGTATTTGCTCACAGCAGTGTTGCAGCAGCAGCAGGCCTGGAGGAGCAAAACAGTCAGTCTCCTCTCCATGAATACATCTGTTCACACTAAGTTTGGCTTAGCTTTACATGCAAACCAGCTCAATATCTTAATACCAATCCAAATGCAGCCAGTATCTTGATACGGTGGTTTGACATTATGATCACAAGCAGCATCAGACTTCCACTGACCCTTTACCCTTTCTCTGTAGAAAATCAGTTGTCATTTTGGCCAAACCCAGAAAGCTGTTACTCAAACATGGCTTTGAGATCCACGTTTGCCAGGTTTAGACATAACTGCAAACTATGGTTTGCTGCAAACTGAAATCAAGAGTTTCTGATCTCCCCTCACACGTTATGCTCATGATGCCAAGTCATGGTTTGCCATTACATATGCATGCAATAATTATATATAAATATAATGATTCCATGGAGGTTTTAAGCAGAGGTTGGATGACCATCTGTCATGGACGCCTTAAGTGAGATTCGTACATTGCAGGGGGTTGGACTAGATGACCCTTGGGGCCCCATCCAACTCTACAATTCTACGATTCTATGAAATATTGTCATTATATATACAGTGGTGCCTCGCAAGACGAAATTAATCTGTTCTGTGAGGCTCTTCGTATAGCGGTTTTTTCGTCTTGCAAAGCAAGCCCATTGACAGCTTAGCGGATTAGCGCTATTAGCGGCTTTTAGCGGATCAGCTGATAAGCGGTTTAGCGGCTTAGGAAAAGGGGGGAAAGGGGGGGAAAGCCGCAGGAACTCGCAAGACATTTCGTCTTGCGAAGCAAGCCCATAGGGAAATTCGTTTTGCGAAGCGCCTCCAAAACGGAAAACCCTTTCGTCTAGCGGGTTTTCCGTCTTGCGAGGCGTTCGTCTTGCGGGGCACCACTGTATACCCACATTTGGAATGCAGTTCCAGTTGCTCAGTCTCAGAAAGGTTATCACATTTAGGTACGGTAAATTACAGAACATGGTAACTAAAATGATCAAGGGGTGAGAAGCATCTTCTTTAGGAAGGAAAGTTTAACAAATCAGTGGTTTTTAGTTGGGGAAGGACAAAGAAAAAACATAACATAATTTCTTCAGAAATACATTAAGATTTATTAGAAATGGTATCAATATATAAATGTCTTTATTTTCTGTATCTTTTCCAATAGAGCTCAGGCCATCAATTCATTTGATTAGTGATAGGTTATAAACAAAACCAAGTGCCCCAACCAGAACACATACTTAACTCAGTCTTGTATTTAAGCACCAGCAATAATAAGCATACTTATTGCTGCCCAGTGATAAGCATTAAGGCACTGTATGCGGACGAGTACCTAGAATTCTGTGCAGTAAGAAAGGAATGAAGTGCTCCATCCCTCCTCTGTGATCAGTATAGAAACCAAATGGGCTGCCAGCAAAACCCCTCCTCTGCTAGTCCTCAGCAGACTAATACATTGGGGTGGGGTGGAGGCAGCTAGTAAATGCTTTGATTTTACAAGGCTGACTTGAGTAAAGGAACATTGCTTCGCTTCATGGAGAATTACAGTACTCTACAAATGACTTATCTATCATAGCTAAAAGGAAAATTCCACGTCTAGAGAAAGTATGCCTAATTGCCAGAGAGCAAACACTAAATGACTACATTTACCATGTGCTACTTGTGAACATCACAGGCATCTCTGACTGGCCACTGTGGGAGGTTATACTGGAAGCAATTCTTTTATAATAGCTTAAATTCTGATATACTGTTGGTAATCTGAACCCACCAAGACTGGTCTTAATCTATGCACACGAATAATATAGGCATCACCAAATTAATTATTATCATCACTGCAAAAAGACTATCGGAGGAAAACAACATGCGCCCACGCAGTATTATCAAGCGTTCGTGTTTTGAACGCGTCATTTGAGGAAGCGGCACTTTCTCAACCCAGCAATGCATTGAGCAAGAGCTGGTTGCTGAGACTCGAGAGTCCCTCACAAGCGCCCACACCAACCACCCCTTTTACCTCGGCTAATCCCTGCGGCTCGCGTCCCCCTCCTATGAGCCACCGCAGCATCGCGAGAGGTGGGGTCCGGGCGGCCCTCGCGGACGCGCCCTCGCCTCGGGTTGAAGCCGCAGCCCTCGCCCCGCGCGCGGCTCCAGTCAGTCAGCTGACGCTCTTGCTGTGAGGACTCGCCCCTCGCTTCCGTCCGCCCTGCGCCGCACGACGTAGCCGCCGTTGGACTGCGCGCGCCGCCGGCCGAATAGGACGCGGGGCTGTTTTCCTTCGAAAAGGGACTCGCTAGCACGTGCTTAATCTGAGGCAAAGCGTCGGCGACTTAATCGATCCCCGAATCTTCAGTGAACAACACAAAACGAAGCAGGGACGCGTCTTCCGCCGCTTTCAGCCTTTAGGATTGACCGCCGCGCGCTCGCGAGCTAGGCGAAGGGGTGCGAGTACCGAATCATCGATCCCCCCCTGCGACGCGCATGCTTTTAAACATACCCACGAAGATCCCCTATTCTGTATGTGTAAATGTGTACGAGAGGCGTAAGGCGCCGGTGTTCCAGTTTAGGGTTGCCACTTTTTATATGGACAGAGTAATAACAAGTATAATAACAAGATCATCATCATCATCATCATCACCAGGAGCAGTTTTCCTCCCCAATGTATCTCCGTGCCAGGAGAAGCTCGTGTTGGTTTTCTGCCTGACATACAGCTGTTAAACGCTGTAAAAAAACCCGTTTAAAAGGTGGGAGTCCCGGGTTCAGTGCCATACAGCTGTAATAAATTTCGATTTATTTGTGTATACTGTATATTTATAGCAGAATGGTTTATGCCCTCACGTGGAGCAGTCCTCGCCAGAGTGGTGGTTTTGGTTTTTTTTGCGGGAGTCTTCTGCAAGATGTCATTGATGGAATAATAATGCATGAGCAGGGAGGTTATATATTGGACTGTCCACACCTCATTCTGCTTTATTAGTTCTGCGATGCTCCCCCAGAGTTTGCCGTCTCGAGGGGCACACCTGAGCTATAGCGCAACAAAAGTAGGACAGAAAACCCAACCAACCAGTGCAGAACATGGGTGGCATGAAAATTTACCAGATTTTAGCAGGAAACTATGGGCTGTGCATCTACTGAAAACTGAAAGAAAGTCCAAACAGACTTCTCTGTAACAACCTTAGTATGAGATTCAAGTAGGTAGCCGGGTTGGTCTGCCAAAGTCAAAATAAATTAAAACAATTCTTTAAAAGCATAGTTTAAAAGACTCTTCTTAAAAACCTAAAAACTCCCTTAAAAGAATCAAGTCTTCAAAAAAGTTATATGATCTAAGAAAGTCTTTAAAAGAGTCCTTCCAAAAGAATTTAAAAATTAAAATGTAGCACCTTAGAGACCAACTGAGTAGTTTTAGGTATAAGCTTTCATGTGCATGCACACTTCTTCAGATACCTTTGTATGGAGAGCCATAAACAATGGATACTACATGGTATTATCATCTCAGGAGGATAAAAAATAATCAGCAAGGGTGTCACAGTTTGCTCTTTGAGACTACTTTTGTACAGACTTGGCTGTTACAGATTTTGGTCCGAAACTGGGACTAAATCCCTGCTTGATCATTTTTGCTCAATTCCACCATGGATAATTTTAATGGTCTTTAAAAAACCCCCATGAAAAACAGATTTGGGGAAAACCCTGTATCCCAGCACCTGGAGTGCTGTATGGGAAAAGATCCTTCTACACTGTGTGTCAGCCAGCGAAGGGGTCTATTCTCTTGAAACCATTCACTGCTGGTATCTCGGGTCAGTGCACATGGGGTGTGGAGATTGCCAGGCTCACTCACTATAAGGCAGTTTCCTATTTTCCTATGCGATCTAGGGTGGGCAGACTTGCAATATCTACTTGGTTGAGTTATTAGAATTTCAAGATCCACCAACCAGAGCCTGGTGTAAAACAAGTGCTGATGTTTTTGGCATCTGTCCATCTTGGGAGACAATGGAAGAGTGTGCCTTTGGGCGTAATGTCAAACCCTTGGAGAGTAATTGGTCCTGCTGTGACTGTAAAGACTGATGCAGGAGAGATATGTTTTGTTGCAGGTGGGGCAGATGAAGGCGTCCAGATGTGCTGATGCAGGTGTACCATGGCATTTCTTCTTTTTGTGCTCCTCCCAGCAGTCATTTCTCCTCTGGTCACTGCTGTGCATAAATGACCTGATTGTCTCCATCCACTGCAGTTGTCTGCAAGGGATTCTCCCACAGCAGGGTTAATATTGTCAGCCTTCATGTCACATTTGAATACATCCTTGAAATGTAGAGATGGTCTGCCAATGGGCCTGGTGCCTGAAGCCAGCACCCTGTACAGCATGTCCCTGGGGATCCTGCCATCTTCCACTCTGTGAACATGACCAAGCCAATGTAGATGTTGCTGAGACAGGAGTGCAAGCATGCTGGGAATATGGGCTTAGGAGAGCACATCTTTCTTTGAGACTTAGAATTAAATAATTCTGAGTTCAGGAGTTTGTTTAAAAGCTCATGGTCATTTCACACATAAAATCCCATTCCTGGCTCCCCCAAGATTTATTCATTTCAGGAATATAATTTTGCTTGTGGGGCAAATGATTTTGCAAATCATTGGGGGACCTATCAATAGATCATCCAGATCCGCCTTCTGCCCACAGACCCCCTTCAGATATTTGTATTGGAATTTAGTATATGCTCAGAGTCACTCTGCCCTGATTTTTTTAAATATTAAAATTGACAAGCCCGGTTCTCAGCCTACATCCCAAAGGACCAAGGCCCACTTTAGTGCAAAATAAAAAGGAGAATAAGGAACTGAAAGGTAGGCTGGCAGGCAAAGCCTCAGTTCCATCCCCTGTGTTTAAAGAAAATTGCTATTGATGGGAGAGCTCTTAATGCAAATGAGCTAAAAGGAGCTTTTGCTGGCATATGACTTGGTGACTTAATTGAGCCCTTCTTTTTGTCATTTTTGTATTCAAGGAAGAACTTGTAGATTGCTTAATGGGAGCCGAGAGACGTGGTGTAGAATAAAATTCAACTGATATCTCCCACAGCATCCCTAATAGCTTTTCATTCATAATTACAGTATTTCTAATGAGTGTTTTGGTGATGACAGAAATATACCATATATTATCCATTGCCTCATTCTGATGCAGGCTTTTTAGCTAATGGCTTGTAGGCATCAACCACACACAGTCAACAATGAACCATAAAAAGGTTCACTGTTTATTCCTGAGTGTTGCATTTTATTTTCCCACCATGTTATTTGGAAAACAATGATTAATAATATGACACTGTTCACATATTCATCTGCAATTTGATTAATGGAGTTCAGAGCAGGTTAGTTTGGCTGTCAGGCAGGCTGTCGGATCAGGGTTCTAAGTGAGAAATTTCCAAAGCAGAGTAGCTGTGATATTTCCATGAACCCCCAGATGGCATTATAGCCTTGTTTTTCTAATGTGTTTGTTTTCATATTGGAGGAGTCGCAATCTTCAATTTACCCCCAATTTTCCCTCATCCTTATGGTGGATTTGAACAAAGGAATCAAAGCCACACTCTCTTCTGTTTATTTTTAAAGAATCCAGTTTGTACACATCCAGGTACTCGAGTGCAATGGCTGTGAACTCACCCATGAGAGATGAAATCATGTCTGTTAACTGTGTTCAGCATGTTAAAGTCCACGGGATAACGAGTTCCTGCAGCAACTCTTCAGTAAAAAGCACCATTCAGATTTTAAAGATCATAACTATAGCCAAATTAGTTACATTCCAACAGCTTTATGAGAAAAGTGTGAATTCAATTATGACTAAGGTTTTATTACACATGGCTATTAAACTGATGCCACATTATAACCGAATCCATATAGGATTATTGTAGGCAGTGGGCAGTCGGACACCGAAGGGGGTGGGGGGAAGGGGATGTTGTCATGGAACACATGTTAATTGTTTTAAAAGCAAAACCACTTTCCCTTTTTGCTACTATTTGTAGTCTGCTTTCTGAATTATGGCAGAGTGGGTGGTTTTCACTTAGAAGATCCTTGGGTTCAATGTATGCTGCCTACCCTCAGAGAAGACGGGCTCTTTGGGAGAAGAGATAGCTCAGGTGAGATCTCCACCTGAGACTCTGAAGATTTGCTGCCCTTAGTCCAAATAGCCTAGTCTACAAGGATCAGTTTCCTTAAAGATGCTTGAATTCTGTGGTGTGAATAGGAGAAAGAAAACGTTACCGGGACTAGCTGAGGCTGATGGGAGTTGTAGGCCAAAACATTTTGATAATGGCACCAGCTTTGCAAAGGCTGCTGTAGGCTTATAGTACTGTTTAACAAACATAATACAAAAGGAGAGAGGTGGAGAGGTAGCAGGCAAACAAGCACTGAATCCTTAAAGTTGTGTAATTGTTCTTATGACAATCAGCTTGACTGGAGATGGTACAGCAGGAGCTAAATGTCAGCAAGTTCTGCCTAGCCTCTGTGTCCCATCTCTCTCTTTGCTGTTGCCAACAGTTCGGGGGGGGGGGGAGAGAGAAGGAGCCCAAAGGCACTGTTATGTTATTGTTTAGCATGCCCCAAGCTGTTTAATGAACTCACAGATAAATATCTCTTGTATATCTCTTCTGCTATTCATTTTAGAAGGCTGGTTGTTCTCTATGCAGTTTGGAGGCCTCTTGGTGTTGTTGTTGTTGTTGTTTAGTCATTTAGTCGTGTCCGACTCTTCATGACCCCATGGACCAGAGCACGTCAGGCACTTCTGTCTTCCACTGCCTCCCGCAGTTTGGTCAAACTCATGCTGGTAGCTTCGAGAACACTGTCCAACCATCTTCTCCTCTGTCGTCCCCTTCTCCTTGTGCCCTCCATCTTTCCCAACATCAGGGTCTTTTCCAGGGAGTCTTCTCTTCTCATGAGGTGGCCAAAGTATGGAGCCTCAGCTTCAGGATCTGTCCTTCCAGTGAGCACTCAGGGCTGATTTCCTTAAGAATGGAGAGGTTTGATCTTCTTGCAGTCCATGGGACTCTCAAGAGTCTCCTCCAGCACCATAATTCAAAAGCATCCATTCTTCAGCGATCAGCCTTCTTTTTGGTCCAGCTCTCACTTCCATACATCACTACTGGGAAAACCATAGCTTTAACTATACGGACCTTCGTTGGCAAGGTGATGTCATAACAAAATTTTGCATTGTGGTTGTGGGTTGTGAGGAGCAGGTTTTCACTTATGTATGGATCCCAATCAAGATGGCAGACTGAAACTTTCAAAAACGGCACTGATTTTAACCCCTTATTTCAAAACCGCGCCAACTTTTTTTGTTTGTTTCTCAAACAACCCTGGGTATGTGGCTGTTAGTACTTGAGAAGCAGGCAAGCCTGAAGAGCTTTCATCCTCCATGATTCGAATAAGGCAAATAGAGATGGCATGACAGCAACCCAGTCAGAAAAGCTGACTATCTGAAGTCTGCACCACCGCTACAGCTTAGGACTGGCAGCTTTTTAAATTTTTAAGCAGAGGTGGGGGATCTCAGGGAACCTCTGTCTTTCTGGCCCTCAGGGATCTCTCTCCCCAGGTCACAAAACCTATCCCCAGGTCATGCTGCTTAACAACTCTGCTCCATTTTGTCCTTGAGTGCTTTTGCCTGACTTGAATGTGTCTTTGAACTATGATAAGGCCTCTTGATTGCCTGGATTCAAGATGGAGGGGGAGGGGTGTATAGAAATCTCTGACTTGTGTGTGGCTGAAACAAAGTCTACTACACACATGTAAGAGTCACATTGGAAGCTCTGCTCACCTTTTGCCTCAGGCCCTGCACAACATTAATGTGTTGCTCCCAGAAGGTTACCCATAAAGGAATACAGCCCTCCAGCTGAAAAAAATGTTATCGACCCCTATTTCAAAACCCCTTGACCCCTTGAGCATTCAGTGAATCAGGAGTGAATCCAATATCTTGTGAGCTGAGGATATAAGCAGATGGAACATGGTTGTTATGGATGAAGACTGCCAGAATCTTTTCATGACATAGATCCTGTATGTGGTCATGCAACCATAGCAGGGCAGGGACCAGGGGAAGAATGAGCACTTGGAGGAGCAAAGAGAGAAGAAACACCATGGTGAATCTGCAGCAGCACAACTGGGTGCCTTCATCTGCCCCAGCTGCAACAAAACATGTCTCTCCCGTATCAGTCTCTACAGCCACAGCAGGCACTGTAACTCTCCAATAGTTTGACTTGACCCCCAAAGGTGTACTCCTACATTTTCTCCTGAGACAGATGGGTGCAAGCCAGTTATAGGAGCCTCGTGCCAGTATCTGAACTCCTAATCCTCATCCTATGAACTGTCTGTGTAGCAACTGGTGGCAAGTATCCACACTATCATCAGCATCCAAGCAATTAGAGTACTCCAGGCCTATTGGAGATTATGCACAATGACTGGAGAATGTACAAAATGTAGTCAATATATGCACATTTCCCAAGGCCTGTTGCAGATTATGTATATTGACCAGGAAATTTGCATAATTCCCTCTTCTTGGATTGCTTAGGTGCATATTCTCCATACATAAGGCCAGGTGAATGTGCACAATGGTTGGTTGTTACGCATTAACTGCTCAGCTGCTCCTGGTATCCAGCAACCACAGAGAAATGCAATCTGTGCCACAGCTGGAAGGCAAATTAAGGTAGTGGGTGGCTGGAGTTTCACTGGCTGTGCTTTGCAGTGTGCCAAGCCATAATTTAAGAAAAAAAGAAGTTTTTAAAAAGGTAGAGGGAAGGGGCATGAGATCTAGGAATGTCCAACACAAAAGACCTAGGACTTGTGCATCACTGCTTAAAACTGTATTTCTGTCTTTCCCACATGCCCACCAACAGCAACAGAGTAGTTCAAAAGTGTTTTTAAGTGGCACAAGCAATATAGTTCTAACTCTTCACCCTAATGCTTTGAGCTCAAATTCATGTCTAGTTTCTCCGGCTCTCTACCAGCAAATCCTTTGAGGTATAGATATAAAGCCTGCCTCATTACTCATCTAGTCCCTTTATTCTGCCTAAAACCACAGAACTAAATGTAGCAAGTTCACATGCACTTTGAAAATGTGAGCTATATTGTGCTTGGCCTATTAACAGAATTTGAAACAATTGTGCTTTTTCTTATGTGGTGTATGGTGTCTCTCACGTATGTGAAAGAATAGTAACTATTGGGGGGGGGGCAATCACATGTGCACATATATTTCTTCGTAGAACTGGAGTTTACAAACCTTGCAACATCAGAAAAGGAAATGAGTGTGTTTACACTGCTAGTAAGATTACCAGGAAGTTATTGCCTAGACATATATAATCTGCATTCCTTAGCAAATGTTCTCACAAAGCATCTTAGATCAGGGATAGGGCACCTTTGGCTGCCCAGCTGTCGATGGACTCCATCTCCCATCATCCCTTATAATTGGCCATGCTAACTAGGGCTGCTGGAAGTCGCAGTCTGGAACATCTGGAAATTCACAGATTCTCTATCTCCGCTCTAGACGGATCTCCATTCTTTCCCTTTTGTCTTGTAGCCAGTAATGTCTCTAGAAGTAACACATAGCAAGGGGTGAGGCACCAATGCCTGGAATAGTGAACCAGACCTTATCAACCCTAGAAGTAGTTTAGGATAGAATGTGGGACCTACAACAAAATGTTGCAGCGTGGAGTGCTGCTGCTTAGGATACACCATTTACATTTACATTCCCACCTGTTTTGACACAAACACACACACCAGCAACTCACCATTCCATAGTTCCTGAGCCTACTCAGTTCTCATTGGGTTAGTTTGGCATTTCCTCTCCCCCCGCACCGCCTTGTTTAAAGCTTTCTATATTTTGCAATCCTACTGGAGATAGCTCAATTATGGCTACGTAAGAATTGAAACTCACCTCTAAACATTGGAGGCAGGAGGAATTATATATAACCAGAAAAAGGCCTAGCTCCAATTTCATTGCCCTCTACTTCTTTCCAGTAGAAACCACTCTCATCTCCAAATCCTACCCTCTGGGAGGCCTTTCCTTTCACCTCCACTCTGATGTTTAGGTAGGAAGGGGAATGCTAATCCAAATCATCTTTGAAGCACCACTTTCTGGCATGAACAGTTTCGCAAGAATACTCTGATCCTCCATACCTATATGGGTGAATGATCATCCATAGAGGAGGAGTCTATAAGAACCGTCCATTGGGAAATGAGCTGAACCACTCTCTCTCTCTCTCTCTCTATATATATATATCTCACTTAAACACTTAACCCAAATTGCTGTCACAGTGACTCATAATCTCCCCATGTATATTCTGATGTCGGAATGAGCACCAAAATGTTCTCTTTAAATAAAATTTAAAAAACTAGAAAGCTGGAATAAGATTAATTTAAATATAAAAGACATGCCAATGGAAATTAAGCTCTTACACTGTTAGCACTAGCCCATCAGATGTTAACAACATCTGATATGCAACAGTTTTACATATCCCCTTGTGGGAGAAAGATCAACTTGCGAACCGCTTTGTAAATCCGCCACAGTGTTAGAGTTAGGCTACTGTAGCTAAATGGCTTTTAGATATGCTTCTTCTTTTGAGCTACCATATTTACAAATGAAAGCTTTTCCAAACCACGTCTTTTAATATAATTTGCATATTTAGTAATACATTGATTAACATTAAACACGGATTATTGCAATTTATTTCAGAAACAGATGGGATGCATTAAGTGAAAAAAAAAAAAAAAGCCAGCACATTTAAATAGGACAGACTCACTGGCTGACGACTGATGACTGATGAATACAAAAAGTTTGTTAATTGACAGGGGGAGTAGGAGGGGAAAGGCCTTTGGAGCACTGCTTTCTTTTTCAAGTGCTTTCCTTGCTAATGGTTCCATGAAGCTGGTAATAAAGTTAATTTAAAATGAATAATGTAGCTCAAAGGTGTGCTTCACTTTAATGAAAGCTGTAGCACAGATAAACGACAAAATCCTGACAGCAGAAGCAGATCGCAGTCTAAGAACCGAGTAGTGTAGATGGGTGGGAGGGAGAGAGAAAGGGAGGGATAAATCTGACAAACTTCTTACCTCCTCTTTCCAATGCGATTTCCCTGGTCTTTTGCCTTGTCGTGGTATACAGGCCTACCACTAGATGGCACTGTACTATAAGATACACTATCTTCACCCACTTCCTTCTCAAATCTGTAGAGCTGGTGCTTCATCACCAACCAAGATTGTCATCTTGCCAACTTTTGGGGGACCTTTCACAAGCCAATCAAAACAGGGGTGCACTGATTTTAAACGGATGGAACCAGCAATTAAAGCTTTTGTTATAAGAACAAAAGAGGAGTCCTGCTGGATCAGAACAAAAGGCTCATCTAGTTCAGCATCTCCTCATGGTGACCAACCAACCAGATTCTTCACATATATGTGCAGCACCCATTTGTTTTCTGCAGGTATTCAAGGACATCAGAACTCATAAACTAACCTGGATGACTTCTTTCAGGCAGCAGATTTTACACGAGGGATAAGCAATTTTATAAGCAGCCAAGTTACATCAAACCCACATTAACAGTCCTACCTAGCTTGCTACTGTCAGGCCTGATAGACAGCGACACGTTTCTCATCTAGATTTCCAGGAGATGGAGCTGAGGAAACTCTAGGTTCCTGGAACCAGAGGCCCTTTAACACAGCCTTCCCCAGTCTGGTGCCCTCTAGATATTTTGGACTACAAATCCCAGCCACCATTCAGCATGTTGGCGAAGGCTACTTTAACTAATATTGCTGCTGGCCTCCAGTGGTAAAGTCAAACCTCTGTGTTAGCAGCACCAAAGTGACCTCCTCAAGAGTCTATGGTGGTCCTGGCCTGCCCAGCTGACAAGACGCAGCCCTCTCAGCCTTGCTGATGTGGTCCAAAGGAAAGCAGAGCAATACGCTTGGCACCAGCTTGGCTGTAGGAGTTGTCGAAAGGATCCGTAGAAGCCGCCATCCAGGCCTTTTAGGGACTCCACTCTGGATTTGTGGCCTTTTCTTCTCCCGAAGATATCCAGCAAGGCGCCAGAGGTTTAGGATCAGAGTTTTCCTTCTTTTTGATGGGTTGATGAGCCCCATCTGCCCCCCATTTCCCTCTACAGCACATGCAGGAACCACCTTCTTGAGCATTGAACCCACGATTGGTCTCATCTGCTCAATCCGTCAGGATGTGGCTGCTGTCACATGCTGACAGTTTCTAGGAGCCACAGGTGAGAGCTGAGTGCAGGCTGGGGACCAAAGGTGGACAAACTACCAGAAGAAGCATGACATGTCTCCCAGCAGAGGTATTACCCATCCCCTGACATCCTTGACACTCCACTTGATGGTATGGACCAGGCATAGACAACCTTCGGCCCTCCAGATGTTTTGTCCTACAACTCCCATGATCCCTAGCTAACAGGACCAGTGTCCAGGGATGATGGGAACTGTAGTCCAAAACATCTGCCTGTTAGGGACAAACAGAATCCGAATCCTCATGTGCTCTCCTACTGGCTATGTTGTGAAGCCTTAGGGCAGAGGTGGGGAATCTGAGACCCTCCCCTCCCTCCTTTTTCTAGAAAAACAGCATTGCATTGCACCTTCCATTTATTTATGTAGTAAAATGATGAACTTTTGTAAAACCAATTTGGGGTGTTGCCTTTGTGGGGGGTTACCTGCTTTTTCCCCCTCTTTTGTCTGTGTTTTATTTGTTTGTGAGCATGTAGGTGTTTGGATTGTTCTGAATTCCTAGCATTATCACGTTTTCCTTCTGTGAAATGGGTGTTTGGAAGTGGCCACAAGTATCTTAGATTTCCCAATGTGTGCCTGAGCCCAAAAGGGTTGAGGATCCTTGACAGAGTAGGTGAAATGGAGTAACTAAGCAAGTACAGACTTGTTTCAACAACAGGTCTAGCAGACATTTAGCCAAATTAATATAAAAGTTGAACTTATTGGCAGATTTACTGCTGGCTGCTAAAAAGAACAAGACATGTTTTGTTTTTGCTAGTTGGTCTTGGTCTTCTTTGCTCAGAGAGCTCAAGAAGACAGCAGGTCAGTCCTCTGCATGGACACCAGTAGGAGTCCTCTGCTCCAATTATTTGCAATGCAAAGGGGGATCTTCCTAAACAACAAGACTCTGTTCTCTCCCACTGAATTTAGGCCTACCCTTTCAGAATATTAACTATACAATAGCAGAGTAATATATACAGTCTTCCTCAACATAGCTACCAAAAGCCAACAACCATGCATCTCTATGAAATTAAAGGCTGCTATTTTTATCTCTCGCCCATCTCATTTTAAACTTCGGCTAAAAAATTGCTCTCCTGAACACCTTTATCACATCATCCCTCTGCCATTTTTCCATTTTAATGCTGTAGCTCTTTATTGCACTTCTCTATACCGATAGGAGAGACAGCCATTCATCACAACAAAGCTGTGTGTAAAACACACAAGAGTATAAACCAACAGGCTTATGCTTTTGCAGAACAGCTGAACTACACCGAGACCCACAAACTAATTAATCTGGTGTGCTTGGATTTAATTAGATTTATCCTCTAATTCCTTGAGAAAATTACTGGTCAGAATGGGGCATGAGCCAGTCACCATGCCATTACAGCATCGTAATTTATGGTTTGTTGCTGTTGCAACCAGTCGTATCATTATGGCAATTCTGTGGGCCGTTGATATTGTTGTTGCTGTTGTTTAGTCATGTCCGACTCTTCGTGACCCCATGGACCAGAGCACGTCGTTGATATTACCACATGCCTAACAGCCAACTCTGAGCAAACCCATGTCATGGCGCCAGATGTGGGTGGGCAGGGCTGGAGTGGATCTGTTTATCCAGGCACTATGGAAGGGTGGGGAAATTGTTCAATTTTCATCAGCTGCAGCAGCATGGCCAATGATCAGGGATGATGGGGGATGGAGTGCAACAACAACTGGAAGGCCGCAGGCATAGCTTATTCCATCTCAAAATCTCAGGACTAGGAATGATGCAGCAATGTTAATGGTCAGGCGGAAGACAGGTAAAACTGCTTTGAGCTACACCACCCTGGTGCTGGCATAGCAATCAGGCCTGATGCTGGTGAGCAATGGCAGCGGGTCTAACTTGGGATCTGGACGATCTCAGGCTGGCTTAGTTCCTCCCCACTGCCACTGGTGGGAATCCTACACTTTTGGCCCAAATAGCAATGTTTCTAGAGCAGCAAGAGGCTGCAACGAGCTTTAAAGCATCCCTGCACTGCACACCTATTCCATCAGCCCCTGCAGTCAGAGATGATGGAAGAGACCACTGTTTGAAACCCTGAAGAGTTGCTGCCTGTAGACATTACTGAGCTAGATTGGCCAATGGCCTGGTTCACTCTAAGGCAGCTCCCAATGTCCCTAAGCATCTAATAGCATATGGAGAGGTGGCAGCAGAATGAGGGCTTGATTACTAACATTACCTACCAAGGGCTCTCATTAGAAAAATGAGGAAAGCACAAAGCTTACAGTGCAAGACTTTCTAAGCAACTGGGGCTTAGAAGGGCAGCATCACCTGGTGTTGCTATGACGTTCCATATCTAACACGTGGATGAGCCCCTACCCAGTGGCGTAGCGTGGGGGGTGCAGGGGGGGCCCGGCCACACCGGCCGCAACATCTGGGGGTTAGGGTTAGGGGGCGCAAATCCACGGGTTAGGGGGCGCAAATCCATGGGTTAGCGGGCGCAAATTACTTGCCTTGCCCCGGGTGCTGACAACCCACGCTACGCCACTGCCCCTACCCACCTGTTAAATTTGGCCCACTGGGGTGAGGAGATTGTTACCTGGCCCACCGACCAGAAAAGGTCCCCCAGTCCTATTCTAGATGTTGTTGTTGTTGTTTAGTCATTTAGCCGTGTCCGACTCTTTGTGACCCCATGGACCAGGGCACGCCTGTTGCCTTTGTCCATGGAGTTTTCTTGGCAGGGATGCTGGAGTGGTTTGCCGGTTCCTGCTCCAGATGGATCACATTTGGTCAAAACTCTCCACTATGACCGGTCCATCTTGGGTGGCCCTGCACGGCATAGCTCATAGCTTCTCTGAGTTATTCAAGCCCCTTTGCCACGACAAGGCAGTGAGTGATTCATGAAGGAGATTCTGAACTGCAACTTTCATTAGCCCCATCAAGTGGCCAGGAGGTTTTAGTCTGGCAACAGCTAGAGATCCACAGGTTCCTCAGTCCTCCTCTAGAATGTCAGAACTATTTCAGAGAAGCCCCAACAATCACCTGTGATTACCTATCTCAATTAGAACAGCACCAGAAGAACATAAAGGATCCCATTTGTTCAGAAATCCTGTGAATATACCCCTAGTTGGTACTATTTATACCTACAACAGCAGCCCAAACAGATATGTTTAACTACATTTCTAAACCTTTCTCAGGCTGGAGCTTTGATAGGTCTCCAAAAATGAGCATCACCATTACGGTGATTCAATCATGTCTTTGTGTACCTCCTGGTTAGCCAGACATGTGGTACTGCAGCTCTAGTTAAAAGAGCCCTCTTGGTCAGAGATTATGATGAGGCAGGGCAGAGAAGACTATCACTTTGAGTATGCTGGATGCAAAGTGCTCTCCTTTCCCCTAGCTGTCCACAGTCTATGGGTCTATACTGGTATTTGCAATACCAGCCCAATACATCTTACTGCCTGTAGCAGAGTCCCAATATGTCACTGCTGCTAGCAAGTAACACTTAGGAATGGACGAATATGTCAGTTTTGGGTTCTCTCAGTTTCTCATTTTTTCAATCTTATGTCCAGTTCTCCACATTTCCATCTCAGAAATGTTTTTAAATTCCACACATTGTGTCTGCACAATGCTGCCCCAGCTGCCCATCACGCCCATTTTCTTTCACAATTCTCCGAATACAGATATTTAGGTATGCAGTTTTCCCCAACATACACATTTTTGCAAGCAATTTCCCCTGGAACTGCAAACTTTGGAGAGAAGTGTGAATTGCAAAGCAGAGCATAATTTCAGCATGCATGTTGCTTCATTTGGTGCAAATTAAATAGGCTCTCATTAAAATGCAAACTGAACAAAAATTCTCCCCATCCCTACTGACACTTGTGGGCCTGTTGGGGGCTGGGTGACTTTTCCGCACCTTCCCACCCCATGACTGGGGGCTGGGTGACTTTTCTGCACCTTCATCTCTTCCTCCCACCCCATGACTGAAGCCAGTTGGTTCACTGTGCTGCATGGCAGTGCGGGCTCTGTTTGTTTCATGGGGGAAGTGTATACCCGTTTTTACAAAGGAGCTGCAGAGCAATCCCTAGGGCATATCTAAGGTTTCCAGGTTTACACATTTGGAGACATGTGTGTAAAATCATACAACTGAAAGAAAGCCAGTGGGGTCATGTAGTTCAATCCCCTGCCTTCAAGCAAAATATCCTGTACATGAACAATGAGTACCTACCTCCACAATGCACTTATACCTCCACCACAGCCATGCAACAGTAAATAAATTTATGCCTAAATAACCTCGCCTAAATGGATTATGGATTAGGCTGCATATCTAAACACAATCAAGATATACCACCTTTAAAAAATCATTATAATGCTTAGCTTTGTTACTTAATAAAGAACAGAATATACATGCATTATTATTATTATTTTGTACCCTGCTATATTTGTGGTTTTAGTTGGAGTTCTATATATCAACAATAACATTAGATCTCAATTATTATAAAAATGGAAATCCTTTGTTCAAAGTGTGGCTTGGAGCAGCTGAAAGTCGGAGCTTCAGCTGCAGTATAAAAATTACCCCAAAATTACAAACGACCCTTCTTCAAAGTTTGATTAAATACTCCAAAGTGCTTTAAAAAGGGGTCAGTTTACCCCTTTTGCCGCTATCAGGGATTATTCTAACATGACATGTTTGCCTCCTATTGTGAGTTGCGAAAATCCCCCTGTATCCAATGTGTTTTGTTTGGATTGAGATGGCATGCAGTTGATGGCTGTGACCTTCATGGTGGCTTAGATCCCTGGCTGGCACTGATTTTTGATTTAGTGCCGATCTGCTGCGCTTGTCACAGGCTGCAAGGTGCTTTCCATGCACTAATGGAACAGCTCAAGGGCAGAGGGGCCCTGTAAATGTCTATCTCACACCAGCAATGTGTTAAATAGAGAGCTGAGTTTTCTACATGTGAATGACAGACACTGAAATTGCATATGGAAAGGAACACAGAGCTCTTGCACCCAGATCGCTGCTGGAAAATAAATAACTGCAATTGTAAAAGTGCAAACCTGCTCTTGTTCCAGGTGCTAATGAATATATATGCAGAGTGTTAAAACCGAATGCTTAAGACAAATACTGATAATATATCTTCATTTAATACAAGAGGGATAACAGTGTACATTCAAGATGCTGTATTAAACACCATTCAAGTGAAGGGAATCTCACTGGGGATGGGTTTGTGCTTATGTGTCCAGCGATGCATCTAAAGTTGCTAATAAATTTTGTTACTTAATGATATATTCAGCTGGGGGTGGCAATAAATTCAGCCAGAAATTTTGCCTTGTAAGAAATCATCAGAATATTTTGCATGCTGCCCTAAGCCAAAATTAGGAAGGGTAGTATATTTATTGTCTTACCTTAGTTGTGAAATTTCATGTGCAATATGATCAATGCATTGCTATTTACAAAGATTATACTTCCATGGCAGTCAATGGATACTTTCCCATACATACAGCATTTTTAACCCAATTGCAGAGAGAAAGAGAATAATATGCAAAAAAAAAACCCCACAATTTGCAGCATTTAAAAGAATCTGAATATATTCTATAGATTTATACATAGCCTTTGGCTAATTAAACCATCTATGGCCTTTTAAACGGTCTGTTTATTGTTTTTGTTTGTTACTACAGTGTACCGGTATTATGTATTTTTGTGGTTTTATGTTGCAAAGCACCCTGTGCTCTTCGGATGAAGGGAGATATAGAAACTTTATAAAATAAAAATAAATAAACTACAGTAATGTTTGATATTGGCTCAAGGTATTGATATTGAACTCAATGGGAGCTACTTCTAACTCAACATTTATAGGATTTCACTGTTGGATTATTCAATCCAGTTTGACTTATGTGAAGTCAAGAAAGGGAACCTGGAAGTGTAGCTTGTGCTTGACCCCTAGCATCAACAGAGGTTGGCTTGGACTGCTTCCCGGCTTCAAAGGGAATAAATTAAGAGCTACAGGTTCCATTTCAGAATCTGGAGGGAGACTTCAGTCAGGAAAGAATCACAGTGAGGAGTAAATATCTGGTTTTAACCCTCATAACAGTATTTATACACCACAGCAGCGTTAGCAATAGGTGAAAAACCAACCCCCTTTTAAGCAAAGAGATTTGTGCTATGCTTGGCTAGTACAGGTAAAGATAAAGGGACCCCTGAATGTTAGGCCCAGTCGTGGCTGACTCTGGGGTTGCGGCACTCATCTTGCTTTATTGGCCAAGGGAGCCAGTGAACAGCTTCCAGGTCATGTGGCCAGCATGACTAAGCCGCTTCTGGTGAACCAGAGCAGCACACGGAAACGCCGTTTACCTTCCTGCCAGAGTGGTACCTATTTATCTACTTGCACTTCATGCTTTCGAACTGCTAGGTTGGCAGGAGCAGGGACCGAGCAATGGGAGCTCACCCTATCACGGGGATTCGAACTGCCGACCTTCTGATCGGCGAGCCCTAGGCTCTGTGGTTTAACCCACAGCACCACCCGCGTACAGACATCCATTTAATATGGGGATGGGGAACCTGTGGCCCTCTAAATCAACTTCCATCAGCCCCCACAGTCAGAGATGATGGAAGAGACCACTGTTTGAAACCCCAAAGAGTTGCTGCCTGTAGACTGTACTGAGCTAGATTGGCCAATGGCCTGATTCAGTATAAGGCAGCTCCCAATGTCCCTAAGCATCTAATAGCATATGGAGAGGTGGCAGCAGAATGGGGGCTTGATTACTAACATTACCTACCAAGGGCTCTCATTAGAAAAGTGAGGAATGCACAAAGCTTACAGTGCAAGACTTTTCTTGCCTCGCGCACGTTGGTGAAATTGTTCAGGAGCATTTCATTTATTCCCCATTAACTTCTCTTCCATAATGCCACCAAGGTCAGGCAGACCTTGGTTCATCTGCTACATAAGTGCCGGTTGCTTAAGTTAAAGCTGCTGTGGGACAAAGTATCTGAAAACATTTCCACCTTTCAAATTTGTGAATTGGTGTAGAACCTCGGGGCAAATTTGTGTCAGCTCCTCTTCTGCCTGTCTGTCACTGCACTCCTCTTTCAAATTTTCCACAGTTGCATATCTCCCTGCGGCTTCCCCTCCGCAGTCCTTTGTGCAATAATGCAACCTGATAGCTTAAATACCCATTTAATATCAGTAAAGGGGAAATGTTTCAATCGGCCTTTTAGAGGTGGTGGTAGTTGGTTACACCTACACCCCGCAAATAATAATAATAATAATAATGATGATGATGATGATGATGATGATAATAATAATTCCCTATAAAACACAGAAAGTATTTACAATGAATGGATAAATCCCATTGGAACAGTGTGGGACCGTGTGTAATTTCTGCAGTGGTGCAAACTTCCACTCTTCAGATTCAGTAATATCTCAAAAGCCAACTCATTTTTGCATAACCTTCTTCTCTGGGTGTATACACACACACACACACACACACACACACACACACACAAGTCCCACAGAGGACTTTTGCTAGCACCTTGCTAGCACTGTTCAGAGGCATCCACTGTTTGCATGAGCAGCCAGGCCTTTATGCAAGGCGCAAGCCTAGGTATACTTACTTGGGAGTAAGTCCCATTGAACTCAGTAAGACCTATTTCTCAATAAACATACAGAGGTTGGGACTGCATGTTGTAAGTAGCATAGCTGACAAGCTCTATTTCATGGGTAGGGAACCTCTAGCCCAGGGGTAGGCAACCTAAGGCCCATGGGCCACAAGTGGCCCATGGGGGTCGTTTAACTGGCCCACAAGCCGCCCTCGAACTGAACCACCCATTTGGTCCCCACGTGCTGCGCTAAACTGGCACAGTGCGGTGCAGGGACTCGCTTTCACAGTGCTGGAAATCACGTCTGCGCATGCTCAGATGCTGAAAATCACATCTGTGTAAACGCTGACTCCGGAAATCGTGTCTGCGCCGACACAGATGCTGGAAATCGCAGTCGTGCTCACTCACACACACACACAATCTGGCCCACAGAGGGATCTCCACTGGAGTGAACTGGCCCAGGCAAGTTAAACCTTGCTGAGCCCTTCTCTAGCCCATGCGGTTGGATGGGAGCGGGGTGTTAGGCCTCCCAGGCTTCTATCAGGACCTTGGGATTCTCCCTGTGTCCTCCATAAGCCACACTCCTCACAAGCCCTGCTTTGTGCCCTTCTCCAGTGCTTTTGCTCAAACTGTAGTAACAGTGATAATCCCTCTTGCTTTCCTGGATGGAAGAGCAAAAGAGCGGTGGTTGTGTAGGAACTTCTTGCTCTTGTGTGACTGGAATGTAGCCTATTCATCAAAGGGTCACATCCTTTGCCCTGCCCACTTTTGCTTCTGGCTCTGCCCATCACTGACATGTGATCCACTCATCCCCACTCCCAAGTCCGCTCATGAGTAAATGTGCCACACTTTGGCCAAAAAAGGGTCCTTACCCTTGCTCTTAGTCAGGCTTGGGGAATCTTTGGCCCTCAAGATGTTGCAGTCCCCCTTTTCCCCAGAAGGGGTTTGGTGAGCTGTAGTTCAGCAATGTCTAGAGGGCTACAAGTAAAGGTAAAGGGACCTGACCATTAGATCCAGTCGTGGCCAACTCTGGGGTTGCGGTGCTCATCTCTCTTTATTGGCCAAGGTAGCTGGCGTACAGCTTCTGGGTCATGTGGCCCACATGACTAAGCTGCTTCTGGTGAACCAGAACATCACACGGAAATGCCGATTACCTTTCCACCGGAGTGGTACCTATTTCTCTATTTGCACTTTGATGTGCTTTCGAACTGCTAGGTTGGCAGGAGCAGGGACCGAGCAATGGGAGCTCACCCCGTCGTGGGGATTCGAACCACCGACCTTCTGATCGGCAAGCCCTAGGCTCTGTGATTTAACCCACAGCTCCACCCGCGTCCCAGAGGGCCACAGGATCCTGCTCTAAATGAAGGTTTTTTTATTGAATTGTTTACAGTTTTGCTTATGGAAAGGGTTGCCAAAATGTAATATTTATCAGAACTAGCACGTGTCCTGATACTTCAGTGCCTAATGTTGTAGGTACTTCACAAAGGTATTTGTTTATCTGCTTACTTATGTTATTAAGAAATGCACCTGATTATTAGGGCTCTAGCTTGTGAAAGCTTATGCCACTGTAAAATTTGCTGGCCTTTCATTTACCCCAATCCAATGGAAGTTCATACTCATAAACAAGGGGGCTTATTCCCTAGGAAGTAAATCATGCTGAAGTCCATTGGACGTCCTTCTGAGTAAGCATGTTTAGATGTTTAGCATTGTGCTGCATTGCTATAATCCTGTCCACACTTACTTGAGAGTCAGCCTCCTTGAATTTAGCATGGCAGAAAGGCACAAGATTGGACTGTTAGTCTATAATATGCCATAGGCAGAACCCTTTGCTCTTTCTGTAACAGACTAAGGCGCCTATCCCTCTATTATTATTATTATTAATGATAATAATGCAACTACTATTTTGATGACTACTATATTAAGGGCACCAGCAATATGTGGATCATTCTTTCAGGTTTCTTAATCAATTCTGCACAAACGATCATGTTAACTATTAATGAAATAATATTTAAAAAGAAAAATGTTCCTGGAATCCTGCAACATTTTAATGGCTCATTAAAATCATTAGTAATACTAATATTAGAAAGAACTTCCTTCATCTTTCAGGGAACCCCAAAATAAATCATAATCAAACATTTGCTAATGCATAGGCAGAGAAATAATTTATACGTTGCTGGCATATAGGCATCGCGTCCTCTTCAAAAGATGATCTAGTAAGGTCACACCATGCAAACATTTGCAACTAGTTCTGCCTTTGGAAACTCACTGTAGACAATATTCTCTTCTAATTTTCATTAAGTACACTGAATATTGTTTATGTTGTTTTTTTTTATCTATGAGAAAAATATATAGTGTGCCTATCATCCAGCCGGGGCCTTTGTGGAACTCTAGATGCAAACAATGACATGCTTCACTGACCTGAATGACTTACAAAAGCCATTTATATTCAGTACTCTCATTTAGGCTATCTTTAAAAATGAGTAAGAGACATATATTAATAGCAAGAAACGGGGAGGATGATTGCATCACTACCCATCTCCAGACTTATTGCAACACTTCATTCTCCATCAGTTCAACTGACATGGGAATGTAAATGTCGTATATAATAGTCAGATAAAATTTTTACTACAGAGAGGAAAGGAGCCAAGATGCACCATTTCCATCACTTTAGGGCCCAATCTCAGCCCAAAGGCTCCCTCACATCTTTCACACACTTATACGGGAATAAGGGCCACTTCACACATTTCAAAATGCCTGCATATATAACATTTACACATGAAAACAGGGTGTATATGGCTTTTCTTCCCATGCATGGTGATTTTCTGTGGCTCTTCCCAGCACATGAAGACTGTATGTACACGGTGCAAATGTGGAGCTAATATATGCTGTGTGATCACTAAATAGAGCTGTCTACCTTCTGCAATGGAATTTTGTGATGTGTGACGTGTCTCATGATTACTCAGAAGTAAGCGCTATTGCATTCTATGGAACTTACTTCCAAGTAAGTGACAGGGGTTGCCACCGGAGTTTCCATGGATGCCCTTGTATGGAATACACAGAAAATATACTATGAAAACAAGGAGTTAACTGACATCCAACAATTATCTCTCTGAGGGCTTATTTAGAGTCTGTGAATCTGCTTAACTACCCTTTGTTGGCGTTGTAATACCTGCCTGACCACACCACCATTTGTACCAGCAGAGGCCAGTTGTATCAGCAGAGTTATGAGGTGTGCCACCACCTCCCCTTATTTCCTCTAGCTCTGGCCAGGTAAGAATTCCAGTGCTATGAGCCACTAACTGCGTCTAGCTATCCCCTTGTTGTCTCCATGGAACTTGCTTTCATCCTAGGCCCACTTAGTTATTATGAAACCAGTTAGTCTAGGAACAAAGCCCCAAAGCCAGAGTCAAGAAGGATGTTATCAAAAAGATGAGACACAAAGGGAAAACAGAATGGCAATGTACAGTGTATGAAAATAATGTTAAAAAGCTAGCCAACCTGTGGAAAACTTTTAGTTATTATCTAGCAACTCTCATAGTGAGAGAAGAGATGGTATAATAGGTGAAATTGGCCGAGGAAGAGCTGGGGGAAGGGGTAGCTGGTACTTGCGATGAGGAACAGTACC
The DNA here is from genome assembly GCF_951804945.1 of Podarcis cretensis. Taxonomy (NCBI): domain Eukaryota; kingdom Metazoa; phylum Chordata; class Lepidosauria; order Squamata; family Lacertidae; genus Podarcis; species Podarcis cretensis. The sequence continues at coordinate 37,312,644 of NC_137180.1, forward strand.
ATGGTTTAACTTGATTAAGATGGGGGGGGGGGGAGATTTCCCTAGTATAATATTTGACTAGTGTCCTCAAATACTTTTGTATCGCTATACCATAGCCTACCAGCAGGTTATGAAGTCTATGTTGGTCTTCCATTTTGTACATCCCCTTTGAGCTTATGATGAGAAATACATTGAAAGTTAGGGTACCATGTTGTTCTATAAATTTCTGTTCCTGTTTGTATTATAGTCTGTGGCTTTCCCCTCGCTTTTATTGCAATCTGCTCTATTAGCTATACTATAATGAACTACATGTTATAGGTATGAATATGTCAAACATAGGTTTTCATGAAAGACTCAGTTCTTACGCATACTGCTTACTTTCTTTATGGTATAGAACATTGGACTGTGGGCCCTTTCTCAGGTCAAATTTTCTGTGAAAAAAATTGACCTGGTGAATGACGCATTAGAATATTTGGCCCACAGCCAGGTTAAATTAAATGCTGAACTAATGTTCATCCACAGTCTCCTATTTTAATAACCCATTTTGCATAGCTTTTAAAATTGTTCTTCCATTTTACCTGAGACCACTCTTCTGTGCACCTAGTTCTTCCTGTGCATTTTCAGGAGACTGATTGCTACACCAATGCTTCTCTTCAAGAAAATGGAATTTTGGAGTCCTGGAGAAATCCATCTTCCCATATGATTTTGGAAGTGTTTCTCCCCATCCTGCCCAATTCATCAGTGATACTAGAAATGGGCACAAGCCACAGCATGCTTAGTGAACGGATGTTAAAGTGTGAAAAGGGGCCTACAGATTACACAGAACTCTTCTGCAGGAATAGAGAAGATATCTATGCAGCACATAAACTTGCTTTGTTCTCATTGTTCAAAAAAAGAGAAAATCATTAGCCTCTTTGGATCCTACCCATATTCATACCCGTTACTTTAAAATATAACAATATCCTGACCAAGTTATCCCAGTAACACAGGGTTATACCTGGAAAGTCTGTTTTTAGGCTTTCCAAACCAGATTCCTGACTCTTCATGCTTTCTACTCAATTTATATTTTCTTTAAACTAGAGAATAATTTTGTTGGCTCTTAAAATATTTAATACCATTCAGTAACAAACACGGTCTAAGAATGAGAAAGTCATTTGTTTTGAAAAAAATCGGCTACATCATTCTCATCCAATAATGTTCCCATCACAGCTAAAATTAATTGTTCCAATCTAGTAAGCTTCGAAAGAAATACAGTCGACAAAGGGTGAAATATGAACATCAATGGTAAGTTTTGAATTTACCCTATTTATCTTGAACGCAAGATCTCATGACCCACTAAAATTCAGTTCACAGTGTTTTATGAAAAATAATGGCTGAAATTGAATGTCTTAATTTACATTTAATGCAATTAAGAATGGTTTAAATTATGACTGATGAACAGCACACACAGATGTCAGTCAGTTTCATCAGAATAAATTGAAGTCAGTGTCAATGAATGCTCCACTGATAAATCCCACTTTACATAAAATTAATAAAAATAAGGAAATATAATCCTTAACTAATTGCAAAATGTGTTGGAATTCCCCTGAATTTTGAATGAAAAGAGAGAGGAAAGTATAGCTAGAGACAGCTATGAAGTAGTTTATAAAATTGATCTTTATTCACAAGCTGCACTGCATAAAATTGTTAGGATTTTTTGTCAAGTGATCAGAAGGTTTGCAATTGGAATAGCTCCTCTATAGCAATGTTGGCTGTACTCGTTGAAAAGCTGGCAAGGGGTAAAATCTGGAATAGAATTAGGCATCAGTCAGAGAGTAGGACTGCACTCAGAAATCATAGGATGTAAGCTAGAATGTACCCCAGATTTCCCCACCCTGAAAATCCTAGCCGTTTGACAGGACAAGCCTATTAACCTACTTCAGCTGCAGAGGTACAAACAATGGCATGTGCAGTTGTAGTGAAAACAGGGTCTGGCTCCTAACTCAGTCCCTTCCAGGAGTATTTTCTTTCTGGTACCTTACTATCAGGCAAGTACTGGAGTGATATTTCCTCTTTCCAGCACCAGTTTACCTTAAAGCAAAGTGTTATAGCTCAGTAGTGGAGCGACCAATTTATATGAAGAAGGTCCTCGGTTCAATCCATGTCATCTCCAGGTTGGACTGGGAGAAAATCCATTTGAAATCCTGGAGAGACGTTGCCAGTCAGTGCCCAGCAATAATGAGCTTGATAGACCAAAAGTCTGCCTCAGTATAAGGTCTACTCCTGTCGTACGTCCCATTACTCCATTTCTGTGTTACATAATGCAAGTGTGCACAGCACAGCAGTGTGCCTGACACACGTGGCTTTTGGTTTACAGTGTTAATGCAATTACACAGTTTTCATACTGGGCCAGACCAGCAATCATATTATACATTCTGGTGCAAGAACATGGCTAAGTGCACATTACCATTCACTCCGACTCTAGTGTGCTCCCGCCGCATAATGTTAGCCACAATCCATATGTATCTGCTGCTAGATGCATTTTCTCTCAAACCAGCTTTCATCCAATCTGAAAACATAAGCCACAGTTAAGCTGAGATGTGTACATTTGAGACAGCTATTGCACATGTGCAAATGACAGTGCACACACAGTTGGCAGCTTCACTGAATGGGAGTTTGGCACAGGGAAACAAATCAGGTAATGGGCACTAAGTGAAGACATCCCCACTCTGGTGTGTACAGCAACATAACAAGAGACTTGAAGCTCAATGAGGCAAATGGTACAGAGATTAGTATTTCCCCTTGCTAATGTTTGCAGATGAATCTTCTGTAAAAGGCAAGTGAGTAGGAATCAGTTAAAAGTTGGCAATCCTAGGCACCCTAAAGATCATGTTAAAAGCTAATTGTTGAGTAACTTTGAAAACAGCATTGCGACGTACCTGATTTAGATATTGTGTCTCACTAGATAATCATACCATGCTTCTTTTAGAAGATGCATATTTGCAATTACCTGAAATATCAAATTAATCAGGATGCCTTAATTGTGTATTCATTTTGCTTGCGGATATTCATTGTCGGTATGCTAAATAGCCAGTTGTCCTACCTGTCCTTATAGAGTATGGCCACCAGGCCAATCTCTTTGACAGATCAATTGAAAAACAGGTTATCCTAGAGGAGATTTGAATTATTTATGTAGGTCCCTCCCTTGACCCCAAAAAATCACACTTCTGAAGTTCTGTCTTTCATAGCATAACATTGTACTGTACTATATTCCCTGTCCTTGTACACCTGACATAGTACATCACATTATGAATGGCAGGTGTATCCTTTTTTGCTTTCTCCTGAGAGACCTATACCAGGGTAAAAATGTTCACAGGTGGAAATTGAAGTCTCAGGTGATGGAGCTTCACAAAAGTACTTCTGCAAATATGGGATCATATAGCTGCATAAGCATACACGTTTGTTTGTTTGTTTGTTTGTTTGTTTGTTTGTTTGTCAGTGTGTGTCCAATATCTATCACAGGATTCTCAATTTAAAAAAATATTTTAATTTATTTTTAGAATTGGACACTTTGACTGTGAAATCTGAGTTTTTACTGCATTATACAGTGGTACCTTGGGTTACAAACACCTCGGGTAACAAACACTTCGGATTACAGACTCCGCTAACCCGGAAGTAGTACCTCTGGTTAAAAACTTTACCTCAGGATGAGAACAGAAATCGTGCAGCAGCGGCCCCATTAGCTAAAGTGGTACCTCAGGTTAAGAACGGTTTCAGGTTAAGAACGGACCTCCGGAACGAATTAAGTTAGTAACCAGAGGTACCACTGTACATCAGGGAGTTTGAGACACTAGAATTATGGGTTTTCTCACTGTTCATACATTCTCTTCACATATTAAAATAAAACCTTAAATAATTATAACTTTGCATAATTTCCAGGCTGAACCCTAGCACTGAAAGCCAGTTAGTTTGAGGGCTAAGCCCTGTCTCAAATTAAGCCTGGCATTATTATGCACTATTTTTGTGCCTCCATTACCTCATGCTGTGGTTCTTTATTTTGCTTACTTGTCCAGACTGTTTACTTGTCCAGAAATCATAGCTGAAGCAGAATCTCAAAAAGCTAAGGCAAACATATTAAACTGCACAAAGCCAACTAGTTTCCCCTAATGCCTGCACTGTATTTTCCCCTTCTTTCTTCTTTTTTCCTCAGCTGCTTTGTCCAGTCTCATTTTAAACGTCTTATGTGATGAGGCTTCACACCTTCCCTTGAGAGATGGCTCCACAGTTGTATAGATTTGACTGTCAGGAAGCTTTTCATGATGTTTAACCTAAATTTTCCTTTTCTTAATTTTATGCCATTACTCCTACTTAGACCTTTTTTCCCCAGGAGTACACTTTGATCCACAACTATGCTATGTTCAAATACCTCAGTCCTCCACACCACCCTCTTTTAAACTGGTTCATGCTGAAGTCCTAACATTTTTACTGGAACCTGGGTCCCATAGACACCAATAGAACTTACCTCCAGTTGATTAAGGAAAAAAGAATAGAACTACTAAAAACTATGGGAAAAATGGGAATGGATTTGCTGATAAGATAAATGAGATTAGGATACAGAAGGGGGAGCTGTGAGGAGGTCAGTGAAATTAGGTTTAGAAAATAAGGTTTGAACTTATACTTGTTTTTGTTTTATCTGTTGGTTTATGTATGTTTTTATTGTTGTCTGTGTTTGTGTTTATATGTGTTTATTCGAAACTTTAATAAATATCATTTTTTAAAAAAAATAGAACTTACCTCCAAGTAATGTGTTAGAAATTCAATAAATGCCATTCATATCGTTCATATTAAATCCAAATAATTTGACGTAACTCGGCTTTAGATCATAGTCCATCCTATATTGTTATTTCCAGCTCTACAATTCTATGGTTCTATGGCTTATCTCAACCCTAGTCATGTTGGGCCCAATCCACAGAATGGCAAGAACCAGTGCATAGCAAGCTGCACACAGGGTTCAGGAAACTTCTGTGGCACAAGGTATGAAGCTACAAGAAGAATAGAGGTGGCAAAATCCAGATCTTGTGCACGGATACATTACATTCTCACTCCTAGACTAAGGGTAGCCAACATGGTGCTTTCCTGATACTGCTCCTCTGGCACAAAACTGCTTCCTTTGTTATCATACCGCACAACTGTCCTGTTTCAAGCGAGACATCCCACATTGACAGAAGCCCCAGCTTTTGCATAGGACCAAAAGATTTGTGTGTTTTTGTCCTATCCTGTGACCCGAGTCAATTTGTTCACACCAGAGCGCCAGGGGGAAAATGGGAAGCCAGAGCCTTCTGCCTCCTTCCCGAAGTCCAGTACCTCAGTTACCCAGCTTTGAGAAGGCAGGAGGGGGGTGTCAAATGTTGGCCTTCAACAGGATGCCATACTACCAAGGTCCATCCCTGCAAATATCTCACGCTACCTAATGTGAGGGGCAGCCCTGCCCCCAGGGGTATTATTAATGGGAGAGGCCCAAACCATGAGTATTTTGTGCCATGCCCCATATGTTTTGCCCTTTCCAGTTTTTGTTAACTTTGCTTATAGCTAAGCTGGGGAACCTATGACCCTCCACAAGTTGTTGGACTACAAGTCCCATCATCCCTGACCATTGGTCATGCTGGCTAGAGCTGATGAGAGTTGGAGTCTAGCAACATCTGGAGCACCATGAGTTCCTCATCCCTGGCTTATAGGGCAGCTGGGCATCCTGCAAAACCCAATGCTGGTGAGAGCTTACCCACCTGCAATTTTTAACATGCCATCTTAACTTGCCAGTGGTAGCTATACATAGTCATTAACATATGTAAATTTATACACATATGTGCCATGGTACTATGCTCTGAGTTATTTACCTGCCCTAGCCTGCCATATGAGGTGGTACAACAGAGACCTAGGTTTAGTTTCTTGTTCCCTCCCTCCTGATTCGCTGTCTATAAAAGACAACCCACCAAAAAATGAAGCAACAACAACAACAATAATAATGTTGCACTGTTGATATACCAGGTTTCCTATAATGTCCACCAATTCATGTGTGCATATGAAACGTACAGACAGAAGAGCCATCTGACATATGCTCACATATGTAAAATAGCAGTGCTATCTTTTTTATTTAAAAAAACACTTTTAAGTTTTCAACAATGCATTTTCTCTCATTTGTCTTTAAGAGATCATTACTCAGTGCTATGTCTTGGACCAAAAGAAACCAGAAGCAAATGCTTTGACTTGATATTTAAAGGCACTGATTCCCTCCCCCACCCCCCACTGGTATAAATAGTATGGACACAGTAAAAGTACTTGAGGAAGTCTAATGAACCATTTCTTACACCCCATTACCTTTAGTCTGATATGACTGAGAATATGGGTGCTAATTATGCTCTCTCTCATAGACACCAGCAAAGATCTACAGTCACTCTTAAAGCACAATATTCTGTACAACTCTTGGCAGTTTCTCATATGATACATTTCTGGCATTTTGTTTCTAATTGAAATATAAATTAGTGGTCTGCCAATTTCCATACAACCTATTCTCCGCTCCTTACTGGGAGCAGAGGATGCATGTACTGTATTTTATAGACAGTTCTTCATGGCAATTTCATATTGTCATTCACCCTCAACATCACTGATATGTTGAAAGAACTCTAGGAGAGAAGACCCTGAAATATGTGAAGTAGCAAAAAACTAGCAAAGGCAAGTTCTGAACTACTGATGGATATTTCCTTTCAGCCAAGGGTTGGGACCATGCTGCCTTTTGACAGAAACCAGGGGTAGTCTAAAAGCTGCATTCCCTCATAGCTAATCATGTGGAGCCCATATACCAGTAGTAGGTGGGGTCAATGTAAAAGTGGACAGGGTCACCCCAGACATATTCTCTTTCTTCTCTTTCACCTCCCTCCCCCACATGCATAAGATCCACACAGGAACATCCACACACATTTATGCACATGCACATAGAGGCATACACATGTGTGTTTGATATAATTTAATATATTTTTGGGCAACAAGGCATATCTCAGCATTATGTGTCTTTTCTCCTCAGATTCAGAATGAGACTTCTCAAAACTATTCTCATGCGAAATCTTTTCCCCTCCTTAATTCAGAAAGCTATGCACATGAAAGTCTACCAGTCACCAGCTCACAGGTAAATAAAGGGTAAGTAGCACTATAAAACGTGTGAGCTATATGACACTTTGCAATAATTTACAGTGTCCATTTCCACATGGTGTCAATCGAAGTCACACCAAAATAATGGAGAGTAATATTTAAACCTGTGGCAGGCAGGAGATGGAGTTGGAGTTTTCCGCTGGCTAACGAGGAAACACTTGGAAACATATGACCCGCATATTAGGATGCAGATGGTTCTATAAGGCAGTACATACATTTATAAAGGAGACGTGTAAGGTCACAGGGAACCATCTGTTTAAATATTTAAATGTCCTTACACTAAACGTATGATTAGTTTTGCCCTGGACTTGTAATCTTATCAGTCTACCAATTTTTTATAATAATGCTGAAACAAAAGAAAAATGGAAGTGTGGATGGGAAGCTATGGTAGCCAATTTACAGCATATGGGCCTTGCATAGTCAGTTTACAAGCAACATTAAATGTCCTGGCGCTCTTGACGTCTTTGAAATAGATCTCACTAGGACAAATCTATAGTACATGTTGTTCTATGCCAGTGGGTAAATTCACACAGGTATGTTTTTTCCACACGATGATCACATGCATCACTTGACAAACTGGACACCAAATGGCTCCATCACTCACCAGCTTTCATCAACGGTATTTTTTATTTTATTTTAATCTCCTTGTCCTTTTGGTGAAAGAAGAGTTGGATGGTTGTGTGTTGTGGCAGTTGAGCATCTTCCAATCTAATGGATGGCTGTCAATTGGTCCTAGACATTTAAAGTCTCCCTGAGCAGGGCTGACAAGAAGCAACGATTACAGAATTCCTGAGGACCAATAGCCATGTAGCTCATATAGAAATTGTACCCTCCCTTCCATGTTCGTTGCAAGGAAACACAACCATTTAAATGCAAATACGCCATCCGCAATTGACAGACTCTTTGGTGTACTTTTTTGCCATTCAAAATGCAACTTATTAATTGGCCCAGAGTCCTCGGGGGGGGGGGGGCCTTGTCTCTCAGCTTTTCAAGGCCAGAGCAAGACCATGGGCAGCTGTAAGCAGAGTCAGGCTTAGGGGCTTTCCAGCTCAAGGTTCTGACTTGAATTAGGAGCAGCTGGGGCCTAAAGGACAGTAAGTAGGATGTACTGCTCTGCTGATCAGCAGGCAAGTACAAAAAAAGGCTTTAGTGTGTATGAAAGACCAACAATTGCATATCCTCCAACATTTTTCTGATGAAAATAGGGACGTTCCATTCCATAATGATAATTTTTCTATTTATAACCCACACATTTTACTGGGTTGCCCCAGCCACTCTGGGCAGCTTCCCACATATATAAAAACATAATAAATCATGAAACATTTTTAAAAACTTCCCTACACAGGATTGTCTTCAGACAGCTCAAGATTCGGATAGCTCTATACCCTCCAACATTTCTCAAGTGAAAATAGGGACACCCTAAGGAAAAGTAGGACATTTCAGGATCAAATCAGAAACTAGGACAGCTTCTTTAAACCAGGGATGTCCCTGGAAAATAGGGGCGCTTGGAGGGTCTGCAATTGTGTTGAAACAGAAACTTTGTGAAGTGCCTCTCCCAAGGAGATAGCCCCTCCTTTCTTGAATTCCACCTCTCGTTCCTATTCTCTCTTTAACTCATGAAGTATCATGCCACAAAAGCCAGTAGACGTCTAGGGTTGCAGCCAACCAAGTTCTACTCAGAGTAGACCGATTGAAATTAATGAACCCAAGTTAGTCCTGTAATATATTCATATTGGTTCTGGCAAATCCAGCAGCTTCATACTATCTGCCAATCACAGAAGATGATGTTGCATACACGTTCCTTTTCTCCTTGATGAAGTGGAAACTAAAGGCTGAGCATGCACAGTTCATGGTAGTTTACGATGCCTATCAAGATCCATGAGCTGACACTCCTCAGTCTAGGTGGTAAGCTACCAGACCTGAAGTACTGAGAATCTCCCTGGACATTGTGGACAATCCTCTTTATGGAGCTTTATGGAGCTCTTTATGGAGTCTTAGGAGGTTTGTCGATTACTTGGGACACACCTCTTCACTCAGGCCTTTAGTTCCTACTGATGTTTTTTCTAAGGAGATCTTTGACATCCTGATATGCTGAACAGATTATAGCATGTATTATCTTGCTGCTGTCGGCATCAGTGAGAGTTTATTGGATTTTTAAGAATACTGTTTTATTAGGGGTTGTGCTTATGTTTTTTGTATTATAGTCGTACCTTGGAAGTCAAACAGAATCAGAAGCTGTGGAAGCCCTGTCAGATGTTCGGGTTCCAAAAGAACATTCACAAACCAAAACAATCACTTCCAGGTTTGCGGCGTTCGGGAGCCAAAACGTCCGAGTTCCAAGGCATTCGGGATCCAAGGTACGACTGTACCATATATAATAAAACAATAATCTATTCTCATTTCTGGATTGGCCCTATCCAACCAAGACTGAAAGGGCTTCCTGCTCTGCCTGGTCTCCCTTACTCTAACATGTTGTGGTTTGTTCTTCAGCTCTGACTCCAGACTTAGCTCAGTGTGAGAACATCTGCTTTGCATGCAGAAGATCCCAGGTTCAATAATCCCCAGCATCTCCAGGTAGAGCTGGAAAAGTCCCCTGCCTGAAACTCTGGGGACCTGCTGCCAGTCACTGAAAGCATTACAAAGTTAGATGGACCAATGGTCTGACTCAATATAAGGCTTTCCTATGTGCCTATGTTTCAAATCTCCATTCCAGATTCCTGGTACAATCCTTGGCTCCCCCCTGACAACTACCTACAGCCCAGATCTGACAGAGTCACAGTTCCTGAGGTTCCAAATGCAAGCCCTGGAGTCCTACCCTTAGCAGAGGTTCTGGTGAGGTAATGTGATTCTGCGCAATTTGAAGAAAAACCAGCCTAAATAATAATAATAAATGAATGAGTGTAGCATAAGCAACTGAAGGTGACGCTCCTTTCTTCATCATATTCATAGCCTGTGAGACTAAGAAAGGACAGGAAATGTATGGCTGGTTATTGTTCTTTTTAAACCTAGTAAAAGATAAAGAGAAGATTCTGTTAAAAAAACAACAACCAACCACACACACAACCCTAAAAACTAAAAACAAACAAACCCAAAACCACGTTGGTATCTAAGATCTAAACGGACAGCAGAGATCAATGAGTTAAATTAATTTTCTGTGTGTTCGAATGAATTTTAAATCTATACAGTTACAGGCCAATTAAAAGCCCTCTAACAACAATGCATTTGTGAAAAATATGACATTCTTCTGCAGCATTAAATGGTCTCTGTGACACGGACAACCTCTCATCCTTTGGCTCCACAGGTCCTTCCAACAGTGATTTCAACCTGTCAAAACCACAATGCAGCTGCTCCATCTCTGGAAACCAAACAGCTCAGCCCTCCCCTCCTTTCCCCTTTCTATAGCAACAAGCTCTGAGCCCTTCACAATCTGACCTGCTGAGGAAAACCTGTTTTTAATTAAATGTTAATTGCTTTAATGCAGCTTGCATTATGTGGAAAGCTCAAATTATTTTAATCTGGATTAAAAAGAAAACATCTGAGGCCTCAGGCCACAACTGGATGCAGTTTATAACGGATGGATACCAAGTGGTTCCTTTAAGCACATCCAAGGATGGAGCGTTCTCAGTGGGATTTTAGACCACCACCACCCCAACTTGGATTTACTTTGTCCAGGGCTATAACCAAAGAGCTCCAGGCTACTTCCCTGAATTTTCAACACTTAAAAAAACAAGTCTCTAGTCTCTTTTGTTTGTGGAGTTATGAGGAATAGCATTCAGACAGGATTCGCCACAGACCTCCTTACAGGTTTCTCATAGATTAAACAGAATGCTGCACTAGATGGGCCTTTGGCCTGATCCAGTAGAGCTCTTCTTGGCTACCCTTGACTACTTGCCATGGTGGTAATGTTCTCTTTCCACGGTGGGAAGCAGTATTCCTCTGAATACCAGTTCTATATCCTATATCATACAATTATTTTATTGTAATAAAGAATTCAGTATTTTTGACACAAAAACTCTGTTTTTGGCTGGATTCACATCATCATCCAGATTACCACAAAGCGGAAACTTGAGAGTTTAGTAGGAATGACTTTTGGCAGGGGCATGTGAGCAACTTATCTGTGGAGAAAAACATTTGATGGGCAATTATCAATGGTTACTAGCTATGTTAGCAGTGCTCAACTTCTGCTGGAGGCAGAATGCCTCTGAAGACTAGTTGATAGTGTTAAGTTGTGGGTGAACATATCAGACGACACAGCGATTCTTCAAACATCTCTTGTTTATTCACAGGCCAGAACAGAACTGAACTGAAGGGTTCAGCCAGCCTGCTTATATGGAGCGCCACTAGAACGCAACAGTAACCATTTTCTGTAACTATCCAGTCGCTGAACGTCACTTTCGATCCCTTATTTGCATATGTGGACCTGAACTATCTACAGTATCTCCCTTCTGGCCCAGGGTGAGAACTTCAGTACATAACAGATAGGAATCACAAGTGGGGAGAGTGCTGTTGTGTTTTATATCCTGCTTCCCATTGGCATCTGGTTTGTCACTGGATGCTGGACTAGATGGACCTTTGGTCTGATCCAGAAAAGCTTTTCTAAGGATTACGAAGAAATAAGTTTCTTAACACTATATTTCAGTGTCTAAGGCCCTCTTTTTGTCCCTGGCTTGTAACACATAAAAGAAACATAGCAAAAATTCTACCATGAACCACTCCCTTTGTCAATATTAGCTCATTGTCTCATCAATAGCATACATCTCTTCAACTAGGATCAAGTTGTAGGAGTGTTGTTTGTTTGCATCTATAGAATGGACAATACAGCATAGATGGTGGAGGTCTTCTTTTTGGTTTTGTACATGGCACATTTCAAAAGACAAAACAGCCTCTTCTCAGAATTTATGGAAGATCAAACTAGCAAGCATTTGTTTTCGGACCCGATTTAAAATTATGGGATATGGTAAGTGAAACCTTATGGAGATAAAAAAAAAATCATTGGTTTAGTATAACTCTTTTAAGAAATAGATTCATTGAAAAAAAGAATTCCACATTGGTCCCAGTGGACATAAATCCCTTTCATTGCACCTGCATATGGAATGTCTGAATAAGATCCAATAAGCTTATAAATTTTGGGACTGTCTCATTGTTTTCATAATTTTATGTGCATTATTTTTCACATCCTAAAGCTGTCCAAGTATAGAAAAACACAGGACTTCAATAACAGTTACCAGCATGATTTGCTTTTATTACCTTTCCGTTCAAGACCCTTGTTTCCCCTTGTAGCATGTCAAATTGCCCCCAAAACCATATTATACAGCAGAGAAATGTCGTTCACACTTCACTGGCTATTGATTTACTTTATTTATTGGCACAAAATCAGCCTGAGATAAACATTTTGTCCCCCATTTCCACTATTGTAAGCGCTACAGTTCACTGTGAGATAGGTAGGCCCAAATGTGCTGGGATCACAATTCGACATGGCTTTCTAATCAATGTGTGAAAAATTACCTAATGAATAATGGGTTGCACATTTCCACAAACAAATTAACCAGGGTGAGACTGAAACTAATGATTATATTTATCTAATGTAATTTCACATCTGTTACTAGTGGTAGTAATTCCGCCCCCCTTCTACTGTTCTCAGAATTAGGAGTAAATTTTTGTGATATGGCTTCAATATGAGGTTTTAACTAGGACATGTGCCACTTTTGTTTCATACTTTATTTATTTTTAATACAATTTTAACCCGAGGAAATGGTATAATGCTGTGTTAGATCCTGGTATATTACAAAAGCTCCTGTAATGTAAAGTAGCTTCCTTTGCAGGATTTTTAACATACATCTTGATTGCTTCTCAACAATAGTGTCACTTTAATTACTTGAATTCTGCTTGATAGAGAGGTATAATTCAAAAGTCTATACACACCCACAGCAAGCATAATTCACAGAATCAGACAATGTTGCCTTATACTACTGGTCTATCTTGCCCAGTATTTTCCACTCTGACCGGCAACATCTGTCCATGTCTCAAGCACAGTTCCTTCCCAGCACCTTCTGAGCTGTGCTTACATCAAAGTGTTATCATGTAAATTGCAAAACTGATTTTTAAAATCTCCTACCATTCCAGTTGGTGCCATTGTCAGACTGCCACTGTCAGACTGCCAAATATTTTTATTAATGCTAAGCATGAGGAAGAACTTTCTGATGGTAAGAGCTGTTTGACAGTGAAATGGACTACCTCAGAAGGTGGTAGACCGTCATTGGAGGTTTCTAAACAGTGGCTGGATGGCCATCTGTCAGGGATTCTGTAGCTGTGATTCCTGAATTTCAGGGGGTTAGACTAGATGACCCTTGGAATTCCTACCACCTCTACCATTCTATTATTCTAAAACATATTTTGGACTGCATTTTTTAAAACAACAACAACTGTGAATGCAATTGTGCAGTAACAGCAAAATTTAAAAGTGCTTTAGCACAAATGGAACAATGGATTAAAAATGATTTATATGATCAGTTTTAAAATTACAACAGTAGCAAACCTTGGGGTCTCAGATTTCAGTGGCGCCCTGTGCAATGCCAAAATTCACCTCCCGCCGCCTCTCACTTTCCATTCTACACCACAGCTGCTGTGTCCTCAAGACTCTGCACCCAGTGTGCCTGAACCAGTCAAGTTCCCTGAAAATGTTCTCTACCCCAACCAGGAAACAATAATGATTTTTAAAAGCCATTCTGCCCACAAGTTTACTGTGAAGCAGCATGGGAAGAAATCAAAGGGAAGCAGTTTTCACACACTAAGTAATGTATGGCTTAGCTCTTACTTTCAAGTAAATGTGTTCAGAATTATTGTATATTAGATACCATGGGTGGTATTCAGCTGTTTTTTAGTCAGAGTAGGACCAGTGCAATTAACATGACTAAGTTTAAGTCCATTAATTTCAGTAGGTCTAGTCTGAGTTTTTGGTCATCACTACCTCTATGGTTTAACTATGCATTGTGTGAAGAAGTACTTTATCTGTCCTGAATCTTCCAACATTTAGCTTCATTGGTTCTCCACAAGTCCTAGTCTTAGGAGAGAGGGAGAAAACTTTTCTCTTTCCACTTTCTCCATGCCATGCAAAACTTTATAAACTTCTATCATGTCAACAAAGGTCTGTATAGTAAAAGCTATGGTTTTCCCAGTAGTGATGTATGGAAGTGAAAGCTGGACCATAAAGAAGGCTGATTGCCGAAGAATTGATGCTTTTGAATTATGGTGCTGGAGGAGACTCTTGAGAGTCCCATGGACTGCAAGAAGATCAAACGTATCCATTCTTAAGGAAATCAGCCCTGAGTGCTCACTGGAAGGACAGATCCTGAAGCTGAGGCTCCAATACTTTGGCCACCTCATGAGAAGAGAAGACTCCCTGGAAAAGACCCTGATGCTGGGAAAGATGGAGGGCACAAGGAGAAGGGGACGACAGAGGACGAGATGGTTGGACAGTGTTCTCGAAGCTACCAGCATGAGTTTGACCAAACTGCGGGAGGCAGTGGAAGACAGAAGTGCCTGGCGTGCTCTGCTGACCCTACAGGAGCCAGAATCTAGTACGAAAAAAGTATTACAACTGATTCAAGAGTTTGGTCGGGTAGCGGGATTTAAGTTAAACAAGCAGAAAACCAAGGTATTGGGGAAAAATTTGACAGTTACAGAGTCAGAACGGTTTCAGAAAGAGACAGAGTTGAATGTGGTTAAAAAAGTAAAATACCTAGGGGTAAACATAACAGCAAAAAATCTGAGTCTATTCAAAGATAATTATGAGAAATGCTGGGCAGAAATTAAGAGAAACTTAGAAAGTTGGACAAGATTGAAACTTTCCTTGTTAGGCCGAATCGCTGCTGTAAAGATGAATGTATTGCCGAAAATGCTTTTTTTATTTCAAACATTACAGATTGTGGACAAAACAGAGTGTTTCCGAAAGTGGCAGAGAGATATTTCCAAATTTGTCTGGCAGGGCAAAAAGCCCAGAATTAAGTTTAAGATTTTAACTGACGCGAAAGAAAGAGGGGGCTTTGCCCTGCCAGACTTAAGGCTGTATTATGAATCAGCAGCTTTTTGCTGGTTGAAAGATTGGCTGCTTCTCGAGGACACTGATGTTTTAGATTTGGAAGGCTTTGACAATGCGTTTGGCTGGCATGCATATTTATGGTATGACAAGGTTAAGATTAATAAGAATTTCAAGAACCATATTGTCAGAAAAGCAGTGTTTAATGTCTGGACAAAATACAAAGACTTATTGGAAAATAAAACTCCAAGGTGGCTCTCACCACTGGAAGCTAAGGCCCGGAAAAGACCCAATATGGAGGCCAAATGGCCGAAGTATTGGGAAATCTTAGAAAAAGATGGAGATAACTGGAAATTGCAGAGTCAGGAGAAAATGAAAGACAAAGTGTGGGATTGGTTACACTATGCTCAGATTAAAGAAGTTTTTAAACTTGATAGAAAGTTAGGATTCCAGGTGGAAAAATCGAAGTTAGAAACTGAACTGTTAGAGCCTAAGACTAAGGTACTTTCAAGAATGTATAACTTGCTGTTAAAATGGAACACACAAGATGAAATGGTTAAATCGGCTATGATAAAGTGGGCACAAGACATTGGGTATAATATCGTTTGAGGACTGGGAAAAGTTGTGGACTACTGGGCTGAATTTCACTGCATGCAATGCTCTGAAAGAAAATGTAATGAAAATGATATATAGATGGTACATGACCCCAGTCAAACTTGCAAAAATATACCACTTGTCTGATAATAAGTGTTGGAAGTGTAAGGAAAATGAAGGAACGTTCTTTCACCTTTGGTGGACTTGCCCCAAGGTGAAGGCTTTCTGGGAAATGATATATAACAAACTGAAAAAGGTATTTAAGTATACCTTCCTTAAGAAACCAGAGGCCTTCCTTTTGGGTATTGTTGGCCAAGGGGTGTTAAAGAAGGATCGAACATTTTTTATGTATGCAACAACAGCAGCAAGGATACTCGTTGCCAAGCACTGGAAAACCCAAGATCTACCCACACTGGAAGAATGGCAGATGCAATTGATAGACTATATGGAACTGGCCGAGATGACTGGCAGAATCCAAGACCTGGGAGAGGAGACGGTGGAAGAAGACTGGAAGAAATTTAAGGACTATTTGCAAAAATATTGTAAACTGTATGAATGTTAAGGAGGATGCTTGATCATAAATAATTTGGCACCATTGAATTAGATGAAGTGAATTATGAAGATAAGTTAAATTCATGGAAAAATCAATTTTTTAGATAATGACTAGGCTAAGCTAAATGTTATAAAGAGTGAAATGAATATATCTAAAATTTAAGATATAACATTGGAAAACTAGATTCTAAGGTGGTGACAAGGTGATAAATTGCTGGACCAATTTTTTTATAATTTTGGAACGTAGGAGCGGGAGATGTGAGGAAGTCCAAAGAGGATAAGAAAATATGTTATAAAATGTGATATTTTTGTATGCTTTGTTTTTTGTGTTGTAATCAAAAAAACCTTTAATAAATATAATAAAAAATAAAAAGAAGTGCCTGGCGTGCTCTGGTCCATGGGGTCACGAAGAGTCGGACACGACTAAACGACTAAACAACAACAACATCATGTCACCTCTTAATCAGCTTTTCTCTAAATTATAAAGCCCCAAAAGTTTCAACCTTTCCTTATAGGTGAGTTTCTTTAACCCGCTGATCACTTGGGTTGCCCTTTTCTGAAGCTTTTCTAACTCTCCAATATCCTTTTTGAGGTGAGGCAACTTACATTCCCATGTACTTAAACTCAGATCCCTGATTACAGGTAGGTAGCCGTGTTGGTCTACCATAGTCAAAACAAAAATAAAAAATTCCTTCCAGTACCACCTTAAAGGTAAAGGGACCTGACCATTAGGTCCAGTTGTGACCAACTCTGGGGTTGTGGCGCTCATCTCGCTTTACTGGCCGAGGGAGCTGGCGTACAGCTTCCGGGTCATGTGGCCAGCATGACTAAGCCGCTTCTGGCGAACCAGTGCAGCGCACGGAAACACTGTTTACCTTCCCACCAGAGTGGTACCTATTTATCTACTTGCACTTTGACGTGCTTTTGAACTGCTAGGCAGAAGCAGGAACCGAGAAACGGGAGCTCACCCCATCACGGGGATTCAAACCACCTACCTTCTGATCGGCAAGTCCTAGGCTCTGTGGTTTAACCCACAGCGCCACCCGCGTAAGGTAAGTACCACCTTAGAGACCAACTGAGTTTGTTATTGGTATGAGCTTTTCGTATTTCCTTCAGATCTCTGAGGCATCAATGGTGCTAGTGTGTTCGGGCATGTAGACATGAAGCATAAAGATGGATACTTACAAAGCTACTATAGTTTGGATGGGTTTTTTATCCTAGAGATGAAGAAGATGCAGCTAGTTTGCTCCCTGATGTTAGTTTCACATGGATAAAGATCCCTTCCTGATCCCCACATCGTACCTCTTTGCTCTCATGGTTTACTTCTACTGTCCTACCTACCAACATATTTTAAGCATTGCGTGATAATAAATAAATAGGAACTCCAAAGTGATGTCACCACCTGAGCCAACATTATTAAACAATTTCACAACCCATCTTAGTTGTGGTGGCAGCTTTCATAAGGATTTATTATCCAGAGAGCAGAGGCGAAGGGAGGGTATGTGGGTGCAAAGGTACATGGAGGCTTGAAAATCATTGTACCGAGAGTTTAATTATTGTATTTTCACTGAACTTGAAAGTATGGAAAGAGAGGGAAAAACTAGCCAATTTCATATTACCTCATTTTATTAAAGAAGTTGTATGATTGTTCAGAATGTGCAATTACCATACCAAACACTGGGTAAGAGAACAGCTTCTGAACTTTGTAACTTTAATATCCATCTGTAGTTTAATGCCTCCTCCAAACAAGCTGCATTTGTAACCTTAGTCTTATTCCAAATACATTAAAGGACTAATTCATGTGAAGATGCTTTTTTGTTAATAATTCTTAACATGGAAAAAAATAAAATGTTTAAGCTTCATCATAAGCAAAGGAAAAATATCATCCCAACGAAACATACAGGTTGCATCCAACCATAGCCCAAAATCCAAAGAACTGTGTTGTTGTTTCATGCAAAACACACAGGTTCCTTTAGCAGGTGAAGTACTAGGCAGTCCTTCTAGAAACAGAGGCATAGATTAATTTTAGGTGTTACACAATACCTAAAGCATAAATCAGTTTTTGCCTGAGGATGGAAGCAGAACTAAGTAATGGTTGCTTTTTGTGTTTGAAGAGATCTGGGATCAACCATTAAGTGTTTTCTCTTTCACAGGGGGCCTGGGTGGAACCTGAAACCTGCAAAGTGCCTGAAAGGGTCTCATTTGAATCACTGCTATCTCCTCCTATACAGTATTTGATAGATGCTTCCATTCTTTCTTGCCCTCTCCTCGATAGATTAGTTGTCATTTGTGATCCTTGTGGGGAGAGGACATGGCTGTGGAGCAAATAACTTTGAAGCTTTTGCTATCATGAATATGAGGATAATATTCAGCAGCACTGTATGGTGTGGAAAAGTATTGAGCTGAAATGTCTCAGAAAACGTTATGAAATTTCATTGAACATTTTCTATTTTGACCTGTTGGGGAATTTTGTTACTTCTCTGGAGAATATTCAGAAAATGGCATCCCCACTTTCTTTATCTATGAATTTTAGGTAAAATTGCTGATACAGCATCATTATTCTTTCAATATTATATTAATATTCTGGAGGGAAATAATGGGTATAGCTCTACTCCTTCAATTAACTTCCTCTTAGGCCGTTGCTTCCTTTATCTACCAATATGGTCTAACAATGAAGTTTACTTCAATATTAAGTCAGCAGAAATTTATCAGAAGTGTTTTCTGATAACAATTGTTGAAGAATTTTACCTCACCCCCAATAATATTTGGTGAAATAATATTCAGTGAACCCACCACCAAACCACAAATAACATGAAAAATCTTGGGAGTCCATTTTTCACTTGGCCCTAAAAAATACTAAAGGAAGCAGTATAGCCTTATGTTATATTTTCACTCAAGAAACTGGTGGCAGCTTTGGCACACTCTGAAGTCCATGATACCAGAATGAATTCCTGCAACATGATTTGTGGCAAGGCCTTATATCACTCCTATCCCCAGAACATTGGGTAAAAGTGGAAGGATAATTAGGCGCGAGTGATCATGCTCTTCTGAAGTTTACTATACAGCAGAAAGGGGCAGCCAAGCATACTAGGACTCAATTTCTTGACTTTAAGAAAGCCGACTTCATAAAACTTAGGGAAGTGCTGGGTGAGATCCCATGGACAGTAATACTAAAAGGAAAGGGGGTTCATGATGGCTGGGAGTTTGTTAAGAGGGAGATAGTAAAAGCACAACTTCAGGCAATACCAATGAGACGGAAACATGGAAGGTGCCTAAAGAAGCCAGGGTGGCTATCTAAAGAACTTTTAACTGAGTTAAGATTAAAAAAGGATGTGTACAAAAAATAGAAAAGGGGGGAACCACCAAAGAGGAATTCAAACAAATAGCCAGCACGTGTAGACACAAAGTCAGAAAAGCTAAAGCACAGAATGAACTCAGGCTTGCTAGAGAGGTTAAAAGCAACAAAAAAGGCTTTTATGTGTATGTTCATAGCAAAAGGAAGAACAAAGAAACAGTGGGGTCACTCAGAGGAGAAGCTGGTGAAATGCAAACAGGGGACACAGGGCTGAACTCCTCAATGCCTTCTTTGCCTCAGCCTTCTCCGATAAAGAAAACAATGCCCGACTTGAAGAATTTGGAGCAAATGATTCAGCAGAGGAAACACAGCCCAGAATAACTAAGGAGATAGTACAAGAATACTTGGCTAGTTTAGATGTATTCAAGTCTCCAGGGCCAGATGAACTGCATCCAAGAGTATTAAAAGAACTGGCAGATGTGATCTCAGAACCACTGGCAGTCATCTTTGAGAATTCCTGGAGAACAGGCAAAGTCCTGGCAGACTGGAGGAGGGCAAATGTTGTCCCTATTTTCAAAAAGGGGGAAAGAGAGGACCCAAATAATTACCGCCCAGTCAGTCTGACATCAATACCAGGGAAGATTCTGGAGGAGATCATTAAGCAAACAGTCTGTGAGCACCTAGAAAGGAATGCTGTGATCACCAATAGTCAGCATGGATTTCTGAAAAATAAGTCATGTCAGACTAACCTGATCTCGTTTTTTGACAGAATTACAAGCCTGGTAGATGAAGGGAACGCAGTGAATGTAGCCTACGTTGATTTCAGCAAGGCATTGACAAGGTGCCCCATGATATTCTTGTAAAGAAGCTGGTAAAATGCGGACTTGACTATGCTACCACTCAGTGGATTTGTAACTGGCTGACTGACCGAACCCAAAGGGTGCTCATCAATGGTTCCTCTTCATCCTGGAGAAGAATGACTAGTGGGGTGCCACAGGGTTCTGTCTTGGGCCCGGTCTTATTCAACATCTTTATCAACGACTTGGATGATGGACTCAAGGGCATCCTGATCAAATTTGCAGATGACACCAAACTGGGAGAGGTGGCTAACACCCCAGAGGACAGGATCACACTTCAAAACGACTTTGACAGATTAGAGAACTGGGCCAAAACAAACAAGATGAATTTTAACAGGGAGAAATGTAAAGTATTGCACTTGGGCAAAAAAAATGAGAGGCACAAATACAAGATAGGTGACACCTGGCTTGAGAGCAGTACATGTGAAAAGGATCTACGAATCTTGGTTGACCACAAACTTGACATGAGCCAACAGTGTGACGCGGCAGCTAAAAAAGCCAATGCAATTCTGGGCTGCATCAATGGGAGTATAGCATCTAGATCAAGGGAAGTAATAGTGCCACTGTATTCTGCTCTGGTCAGACCTCACCTGGAGTACTGTGTCCAGTTCTGGGCACCACAGTTCAAGAAGAACACTGACAAACTGGAACGTGTCCAGAGGAGGGCAACCAAAATGGTCAAAGGCCTGGAAACGATGCCTTATGAGGAACGGCTAAGGGAGCTGGGCATGTTTAGCCTGGAGAAGAGGAGGTTAAGGGGTGATATGATAGCCATGTTCAAATATATAAAAGGATGTCACATAGAGGAGGGAGAAAGGTTGTTTTCTGCTGCTCCAGAGAAGCGGACACGGAGCAATGGTTCCAAACTACAAGAAAGAAGATTCCACCTAAACATTAGGAAGAACTTCCTGACAGTAAGAGCTGTTTGACAGTGGAATTTGCTGCCAAGGAGTGTGGTGGAGTCTCCTTCTTTGGAGGTCTTTAAGCAGAGGCTTGACAACCATATGTCAGGAGTGCTCTGATGGTGTTTCCTGCTTGGCAGGGGGTTGGACTTGATGGCCCTTGTGGTCTCTTCCAACTCTATGATTCTATGATTCTAACATTCTAGGGCCACATTTACAATACAAATTTGAATCAGTATGAACCTGTTTGACTGTCATGGCATACATTGTGTGAGTAATGCAGAATTGGAACTTAATATTATTCTCAGCATGTGTCAGCTGCCTAATGTATGAATTATAGGCCTTAAATCCAATACTGTGAGAGAATGTTGACTGTGAATAAGTATAGATGGGTGTGCAGTAATTATTTGCTATATAATGACATATGTGTTTTACATTTTTCACTCTCTGTTAGAAAAAAACAAAATCCTCCTTGTGGGCACAATCCACAGAGGGTTGTTGTTTTTAATTAATTAGATTCACTCATTGGATATTGCAGAGAATTTCCTGCTTCTCTGTTTGTCGCTATTAGCTAGGTTCGGGCTGAACTGAGTCAGAATAAAAGTTTATTAGCAATTTGGTAATATATACTGTCCTAATAATTATTTAGCACAAATATCATCTCTTCTGAAAAAGCACCAGCTATTTGCTCTTACATCCTGATACGGAAGGAACCATTTTCAGAGAGTATTGGTGTTCTCCTGTGAAGTCCCATTTAAAGTCCCCTTGCATGGGCCATTTGAATGGGTTGGTGCAAGGGAACTGCTCAGTGACTTATGTCTTTTGTCCTCTATGTTGTTTTTTTCATGAAATGCTTTGTTTAGTCGTTTAGTCATGTCCGACTCTTCGTGACCCCCTGGACCAGAGCACGCCAGGCACTCCTGTCTTCCACTGCCTCCCGCAGTTTGGTCAAACTCCTGCTGGTAGCTTCAAGAACACTGTCCAACCACCTCGTCCTCTGTCGTCCCCTTCTCCTTGTGCCCTCCATCTTTCCCAACATCAGGGTCTTTTCCAGGGAGTCTTCTCTTCTCATGAGGTGGCCAAAGTATGGAGCCTCAACTTCACCATCTGTCCTTCCAGTGAGCACTCAGGGCTGATTTCCTTAAGAATGGATACGTTTGATCTTCTTGCAGTCCATGGGACTCTCAAGAGTCTCCTCCAGCACCATAATTCAAAAGCATCAATTCTTCGGATTCGGGAAGAAGTAGACTCCACCGTGGGAGCAGGGCCAGGGCGGGAGAGTGCTAGAGTCCTGTCTAGTCAAGTTGTGTGGGATGAATTCCAATCTGTTACCTCCAAGGATGTGGACGGGCTGCTTGGACGAGTGAAGCCAACCACCTGTCTCCTGGATCCTTGCCCATCCTGGCTTATAAAAGCTAGCCGGGAAGGACTGGGCGATGGGCTTTGTGGGGTGGTGAATGCTTCCCTCCGTGAGGGAGCCTTCCCAGACCCACTGAAAGAGGCGGTTATTAAACCGCTTCTTAAAAAAACATCTGTAGATGCGGCCACGATGGCCAATTATCGCCCAGTCTCAAATCTTCCATTCTTGGGCAAGGTGATTGAGCGAGTGGTTGCTGAACAACTCCAGGCATGCCTGGAAGAAGTGGACCATTTGGATCCCTTCCAGTCGGGATTCAGGCCTCATCATGGGACTGAAACTGCCTTGGTCGCACTGGCTGATGATCTCTGGCGGGCTAGGGACAAAGGTGAGAGCTGTTTCCTAGTTCTGCTGGATCTCTCAGCGGCGTTTGATACCATCGACCATAACATCCTTCTGGACCGTCTTGAGGGGCTGGGAGCTGGGGGCACTGTCATACAGTGGTTCCGCTCCTTCCTCCTTGGCCGTGTTCAGAAAGTGGTGGTGGGGGATGAGTTTTCAGACCCCTGGACACTCACTTGTGGGGTGCCTCAGGGTTCTGTCCTCTCCCCCATGCTTTTCAACATTTACATGCAGCCACTGGGAGAGATCATCAGGAGGTTTGGGCTGGGTGTTCATCAGTATGCGGATGATACCCAGCTCTACCTCTCTTTTAAATCAGAACCAGTGAAGGCGGTGAAGGTCCTGTGTGAGTGTCTAGAGGCGGTTGGAGGTTGGATGGCGGCTAACAGATTGAGGTTGAATCCTGACAAGACAGAAGTACTGTTTTTGGGGGACAGGAGGCGGGCAGGTGTGGAGGACTCCCTGGTCCTGAATGGGGTAACTGTGCCCCTGAAGGACCAGGTGTGCAGCCTGGGAGTCATTTTGGACTCACAGCTGTCCATGGAGGCACAGGTCAAATCTGTATCCAGGGCAGCTGTTTACCAGCTCCATCTGGTACGTAGGCTGAGACCCAATCTGCCTGCAGACTGTCTCGCCAGAGTGGTGCATGCTCTGGTTATCTCCCGCTTGGACTACTGCAATGCGCTCTACGTGGGGCTACCTTTGAAGGTGACCCGGAAAATACAACTAATCCAGAACGCGGCAGCTAGACTGGTGACTGGGAGCGGCTGCCGAGACCATATAACACCGGTCTTGAAAGACCTACATTGGCTCCCAGTACGTTTCCGAGCACAATTCAAAGTGTTGGTGCTGACCTTTAAAGCCCTAAACGGCCTCGGTCCAGTATATCTGAAGGAGCGTCTCCTCCCCCATCATTCTGCCCAGACACTGAGGTCCAGCTCCGAGGGCCTTATGGCGGTTTCCTCACTGCGAGAGACCAAGTTACAGGGAACCAGGCAGAGGGCCTTCTCGGTAGTGGTGCCCGCCCTGTGGAATGCCCTCCCATCAGATGCCAAAGCGATAAACAACTACCTGACATTCAGAAGACATCTGAAGGCAGCCCTGTTCAGGGAAGTTTTTAATATGTGACATTTTCGTGTATTTTTCATCTTTGTTGGAAGCTGCCCAGAGTGGCTGGGGAAACCCAGCCAGATGGGCGGGGTACAAATAATAAATTATTATTATTATTATTATTATTATTATTATTATTATTCGGCGATCAGCCTTCTTGATGGTCCAGCTCTCACTTCCATACATCACTACTGGGAAAACCATGGCTTTAACTATATGGACCTTTGTTGGCAAGGTGATGTCTCTGCTTTTTAAGATGCTGTCTAGGTTTGCCACCGCCTTTCTCCCTAGGAGCAGGCGTCTTTTAATTTTGTGACTGCTGTCACCATCTGCAGTGATCATGGAACCCAAGAAAGTAAAATCTCTCACTGCCTCCATTTCTTCCCCTTCTATTTGCCAGGAGGTGATGGGACCAGTGGCCATGATCTTCATTTTTTTGATGTTGAGCTTCAGACCATATTTTGCGCTCTCCTCTTTCACCCTCATTAAAAGGTTCTTTAATTCCTCCTCACATTCTCTTTCTTGCTAAAAAGGCATAATTTCCTGCAGTGATCCACATGGGCATGATCTGTGTTAATACCAGACTGAAGGTGACTATTTTATGGCAACCCATTAATATTTTTTCTTAGATACAAAGATGGCCTAGTAATAATAATAATAATAATAATAATAATAATAATAATAATTTATTATTTGTACCCCGCCCATCTGGCTGGGTTTCCCCAGCCACTCTGGGCGGCTTCCATAGAAACCAAAAAACACTAAAATATCATACATTAAAAACTTCCCTGAACAGGGCTGCCTTAAGATGTCTTCTGAATGTCTGGTAGTTGTTTATCGTTTTGACATC
The DNA here is from genome assembly GCF_951804945.1 of Podarcis cretensis. Classification (NCBI taxonomy): domain Eukaryota; kingdom Metazoa; phylum Chordata; class Lepidosauria; order Squamata; family Lacertidae; genus Podarcis; species Podarcis cretensis. The sequence goes on from NC_137180.1 coordinate 37,337,759, forward strand.
TGATGGGAGGGTGTTCCACAGGGCGGGCGCCACTACCAAGAAGGCCCTCTGCCTGGTTCCCTGTAGCTTTGCTTCTCGCAATGAGGGAACCACCAGAAGGCCCTTGGCGCTGGACCTCAGCGTCCGGGCAGAACGATGGGGGTGGAGACGCTCCTTCAGGTATACAGGGCTGAGGCCGTTTAGGGCTTTAAAGGTCAACACCAGCACTTTGAATTGTGCTCGGAAACGTACTGGGAGCCAATGTAGGTCTTTCAAGACTGGTGTTATGTGGTCTCGGCGGCTGCCCCCAGTCACCAGTCTAGCTGCCGCATTCTGGATTAGTTGTAGTTTCCGAGTCACCTTCAAAGGTAGCCCCACGTAGAGCGCATTGCAGTAGTCCAAGCGGGAGATAACTAGAGCATGCACCACTCTGGTGAGACAGTCCGCGGGCAGGTAGGGTCTCAGCCTGCGTACCAGGTGGAGTTGGTAGACAGCTGCCCTGGATACAGAATTGGCCTGCGCCTCCATGGACAGCTGTGAGTCCAAAATGACTCCCAGGCTGCGCACCTGGTCCTTCAGGGGCACAGTTACCCTATTCAGGACCAGGGAGTCCTCCACACCAGCCCACCCCCTGTCCCCCAAAAACAGTACTTCTGTCTTGTCAGGATTCAACTTCAATCCATTAGCCGCCATCCATCCTCCAACCGCCTCCAGGCACTCACACAGGACCTTCACTGCCTTCACTGGTTCTGATTTGAAAGAGAGGTAGAGCTGGGTATCATCTGCATATTGATGGACACCCAGTCCAAACCCCCTGATGATCTCTCCCAGTGGCTTCATATAGATGTTAAAAAGCATGGGGGAGAGGACGGAGGATTAGTTATTAATCCTCATATAATATACAAAACACATTCCTAGTCAGTTGTGTTCTTTCATTTCTCTCTGAACATGAGTGCAACCTGTATTAGTATGTAGGAGCAAATGGCTGCTACTCTCCACCCCCTAGGAAGATATATTTATGCTGAATTATTAGGGTAGTCTGTATTACCAAATTACTAGTAAACATTGCTTCTGCCTCAGCTCAGCCTGAACTCAGTGAACCTAGCCAATAGTGACAAATGGAGGAAAAACCTGCTCTGAAATCTCCAATGAATGAATCTAACTAATCAAAGAACTGCGAAGGAAGTAGATGCCAGGATTAATGATCCAGGGGTCTCCCCATGCCATGGTTCTATTTCTTCACATAAATGTCCTCAGATAAGATTATCTTTGTCATGAAAAGGAGAAAAGGAAGGTTACGCACTTTCATCTGACAGGTTAACTGCCATCACTCCATTACTGCAAGAGACATTTTCATGTTCTGAGGTTTTTATTCTGAACATGAAAATTTAAAGTGCACAACACAAATTAATACACATTTTTGTTGCCAGTGGCAAGGATGATTGCTGGTGATACTAAAAAAGCATAATCTATTCTGTAGCATCCCTTTCCCAAAGTTTCTGCAACTGTTAATTATTGCTCACCAGAGGCAGTTAGAGAACCATAAAGCAGGAAGTGGCATGAGAGTTCATCTTCTAGTGTAATCCTTCCCTGCCTTTCCAAGTTACAGTAGTTCAGATTCTCTGGATTGCCATTCACCAAGCAGAGAGCATAAGATTCATCCACAAGACATTACACTAGTGCTATACATGAATCATGCCCAATGCTACAGTCTACAAAGTGATGGAATTTTGCATTCCCATGAGGAAGAAGACGAGAGGGAAGTGATAAACCATTTTAATAGAAGTAAATAAAAGCTTCTTCCTAATTACACAGCCATCTGTAGGTATAAGGGGCAGAAATATTTAAAGGGGAATAAACATGTTCGCAAGCCTGTTGGCATGGAAATAAATCAATATCTACTTGCTAATAACTGAATCTTATTAAAGCTCTATAAATATTAAAACTAAGGGAGGCAAATATGTCCAGCATATGCAAGTCCTGACAAACAGTAAAATATTATATTAATGCTGAAAGCTTTGAGAAAGCTAAATGTAGGCTAAATATAAATTTCCTCTGTGTGTGTGTGTGTGTGAGAGAGAGAGAGAGAGAGAGAGAGAGAGAGAGAGAGAGAGAGAAATGTTTCCTCTTTCCTGTTTCAATTCAGTATTTGTTGCAGTTGTTGAAAGGATATTCGGTTTATTCCATTTTCCTGCCTTTCAGAAAAATATTAGATGAACAAGGTTGGCTATATCCCAGGTACCTTAGTTGTGTACGTAGCCAGAAATGTGACCCTGGCCTACTGTCACCTGAAATATTTATAAATAAAGTATTGTACAGGCCTGGAATCTAATAACTGATCCTTGCTTAAAAAATACTTTTGCTGATGTTTAGAAACTGATAGCATTTTTCCAGTTTTATAGAAGAAATTCATCTTTGGCCAGGGAGTTATGAATAGTCTCCTTTCTCGTTATTAGGAGAACCTTTAAGAATGTTTTTATTCCAGTCTGTATTTAATGGAGCTCTGTTTTATCAAATATTCATTAGCTGAGGCTAATGAGTGATATTCAGTGTTAGTCATACTTAGAATAGTCATACTTAGAATAGACTTGTTGAAATAAAGGGATATCACCCAATATTTTTTAATGTTAATGGCTTATTGTTGTCTTGTGAGGTTAGATACCCCATCCTAAAAAGCGGGATAGAAATCAGTAATAATAACAGTAAGTAAACATCATCATCTATTGCATTATAATCTTTCAGCCCAGTCCAACAGGGGGGAACCATGTGTGATGCTGATGCAAATACATTTGCATTTAGATGCATATTTTCTGGGTTACCTTAAAAAAATCATATTCTGCTTTACCCCTCAACGGTTGCTCAGTGTGGCATACACATAAGTAGTAAACATGAAAACAATAATAACCATTAAAACAACAGCTCCCCCCCAAAAAACAAAAGCCCACCAGGAGTAGTACCATCGATACACTAATTAGCAACAGAATCAAAATCTTTCTTAAAAAGCAAAGTTTTATACTGTCAACAGAATAAAAATAAAAACCCAATGAGAGCTAACCTCTTGGGCAGGGGTCAGCAAACTTTTTCAGCAGGGGGCCGGTCCACTGTCCCTCAGACCTTGTGGGGGACCGGACTATATTTTGAAGAAGAAAAAATGAACAAATTCCTATGCCCCACAAATAACCCAGAGATGCATTTTAAATAAAAGAGCACATTCTACTCATGTAAAAACATGCTGATTCCCAGTCCGTCCGCAGGCTGGATTTAGAAGGCGATTGTGCCGGATCCAGCCCCCAGGCCTTAGTTTGTCTACCCATGCTCTTGGGGTATGGAGGTGGAGCTTCTGTGGGATGGATGCCACCACAGGAAATGCCTTCTCATGTGTTGTTACCAACCTTGTCTCAAAAGGCCAATGGACCAGGTCAAGAGAAGCACAACATGAGCAAGTGGATTCACGCAAGAGATTCTATTTAAATAGCTTGGTCCCAAACTGTTTTTGGCTTTATGGATAATAACCAGCACCTTGAAACTGAATTGTACTGGAAGCCAGTGATGCTCTTCTGTTGGACAACAGGGCTTCATGTTCCTTTTTCCTTGCTGCCCTCAGGCATGATAGAGGATGCTATCCCCCATCACCAATGTTGAAGGAAGATACACCAGGCAGTATGGTTAGTTTCTAGCAGGGGACATCATGCTGCCCATCATTTCAGAAATCAAAATGTGTTCTGCAAGCTCTGAAAGCAGCCTGCCCATTTCCACTCAGTAAGCCCATGGGGTTCTTCCCAAGATTCCACTTAATATGTGAGCTCTTATTGATATGTTTATTTTGGTGATTTGTTATGTTTATTTTGGTGATTTGATAATTGTTAGAATGTTTTTTTTATGGTTAGCCATTTGAAAAGGACACTCATTTGTGAGCAAATCACCCTATGGAAATATGCTTGAGGCCTTTAACCTCAGGACTGCTGAGATTAATCATAAACAAAACAAAAGCAAACCAAACCCACAGATGAGGTAATCACACAGAATGATCTACTACACATATGTTTTGCAGATATTCCAACATGAAAATGCCTTTACCTGTGTTTTTAAAATATCTACATCCTTCGTTTCAGAGTGGCTAATTAACACGTGATACAACCATAAAACCAACAAGATGAATAAAAAAGAAAAATGATCACAATAAACAGCACAAGTAGTTAAATGAATTCAAATTTACTATGAGTGAAGATTTTATCAAGTGTGAAGTAACCTTCCACATAGTCCAATGTTTGTACAGTGGTACCTCGGGTTAAGTACTTAATTTGTTCTGGAGGTCCGTTCTTAACCTGAAACTGTACTTACCGCTAACCTGAAGCACCACTTTAGCTAATGGGGCCTCCCACTGCCACTGCGCCACCAGATCACGATTTCTGTTCTCATCCTGAAGCAAAGTTCTTAACCTGAGGTACTATTTCTGGGTTAGCGGAGTCTGTAACCTGAAGCGTATGTAACCTGAAGTGTATGTAACCTGAAGCGTATGTAACCCGAGGTACCACTGTACTGCTGAAGTTTGATCTGGATTCAGATTCTGTGATATGCAGTTCTAGTCCATTTCTGTTTACTCAGAAGCAAGCCTCATTATGATCAATAGGGCATATACCTTAGTACGCTCAGATGAGGCTCATTAACAAGTAGCCCATCTAGAGGAAGGAAAACTCTGATCCTAAACCTCCTCTGCCTTGCGGCAATACTCATTCTTGAGAAAGGCTTTGGGAGTAAACCCCAAAGAAAAATCTGTACCCATTACCTTGCGGGATATATTCAGGAGAAGAAAAGACTAAGGAGTAAACCCTAGACAAATCCAGGGTGGAGTCGCTGAGACGGTTGGATGGCATCTTGTATACCTTCTTCTGGCAGTTCCAGCAGCCAGGCTGGTGCCATTTGTATTGCTCTGTTTGCCTTTGGACCTCATCCGCAAGACTAAGAAGGGGTCTTATTGTCTCGACAGCCCAGGGCCTCCATACACACTGCCCAGGCTTGCCCCAGAGAAGTAACTTCAGGACTGCTAATGCATCTCCAGAGGTTTGACTTCACCCCCGCAGGCTCACTCAATTGTCCCTTGAGACAGACAGATGCCAACAACACCCTAGTAAGCATGTTTAGAATTGCAGCCTCCATTTTCCTCTGCAAAGTGAAGTTAATGACCAGTCAGACGAGAGACTTACAAGGCTGTTGTGAATATATATGATGTAGTTTGTAAACACTTTATAAAGGAAAATTGTTCTGGGAATTATTACTCATAAGTTGCACTTGCCTTATTTTCTTTCACCACATTCCAGTTCTAAGTGCATCGCTTCCCCTATACTAGGCAAATGTAGAGCTTTTTCAGGTCACCCCGATTCCTGGTTCCACAAATTTCCAGGCCTTCATATAAGGCAAACATCTATTGCCATGGAAACAAATGTTACACTGAGGATAAGTGAAGCCAAGCAGCTTTGTTCAGAACCAGGACATTTTTCATTAAACCCTCGAGAACATGATGCATATTTTGGGAAGAATAATTAAGTGGAAGTCTTTGCAATGCTTTACCACATTTCCATTAGTGAATGGAGTTGGACCTTTTGGATTGGTACCCCCCTCCCCAGCCTAAGAGCCCATTTTCACCTAACACTTTAAAACACATGGTTGATGTTGGAGTTGTTGTTTTTATAAAAAAAACCCTCTTGTAGACTATATTTTATTACATGCCTACATCATAAACCTGTCTCACTTAAAGCTATATAAAAGGGCTGTAAAATTAGCATGCTTGTAAACAACCTTTGCTGCACTTTGGTAAGGAGCAGTGGGAGATTTGCAGAGATCACCTAAATGTGAAGTGAGTCATGCCTCTTATGAACAAATGGAAGGACAAAAGCGGGTTACATAAGAACCCTCTATGCTGGTGTAGCTCGTTTCTCTATACTTCTCTACACTATCACTGCTTGGAGACCATTGGTTCAACCTTTGAAAGGTTTAGGATATGGAGGAGTCAGATTTATTTCAGAAGAATGAAAAGACCAGCACTTAAGTTTTAAGCTTACTTAACATTGTATCTGTTTATGATAATAGGACACACTCTTGAACCAGCAGGTTAAGGCATTGGCGTAGCGTGGTTTGCTGGCGCCTGGGGTGTGCACAGGCACGCCAGGCGGGGTCCGGAGGTTGAACTGAGCCCACCACACCAGACCAGCCCTCAATGCCAATGCTGCCAGAGTGACACCTCCCCACCAGAGCTTGCCCGCCTGTGGCGGGGGGAGCCCAGCCAATCAACATGACCCTTGGTGGGCAAATCCCCCTGACACCCATGTAGAGGAGCACCAGGCTAGGCCATACTGGGGTTGCCCCTTGCTTGTCTCCCTCCATCTGTAGCCACTCACTGTCCGAGGAGCACACTGAGCCAGGTGGCCATTCAACGAGGGGGTTGGGGATGCAGTGGTGAGGCCAGACCGGGCTCCCTGAAACCCCCCAGTGACAGGCAGGAAAGGATGGGAAGCCAGGGACAGGGCCTGCCAGGATATGCTTGGGTGGATCCCTGCAAAAGGTTGTGCCTGCATGGGGACACCTAGTTCGCACTCCTCAAAATTGTGCATTGGGGGTCATGGCCCTCCTACCCCCCCCCCCATGCTACACCCCTGAGTTAAGGATGGCAGTCCATGTACTCTTTTACAACTAAAGCAAGCCACCTGTGGGTTCAATAAGTCCATCAAAAACCTAGATGCATTGGAGCATTAGAATTTAAACCAATATTGGATGTGTTTACTTCAGTGGTGGAAATACATGTACCTCACTGCTATTTGCTTATGAAGACAATTTGCTTTGCCTCAAGCTCAGCCCAACACATGTGACTTAACTGGTTTTCAAGTTGGGCTGCCCAAACATATGTTATCTTAGTAAAGCAAGTTAATGTCATTATTATCCCCATATATATTGCAGATTTGGGTCACTTTTTGGGTATATTCTAATATTTTAATTGCTCACTTAAAAATACAATACAGTGGTACCTCGAGTTAAGTATTTAATTCGTTCTGGAGGTCTGTTCTTAACCTGAAACTGTTCTTAACCTGAAGCACCACTTTAGCTAATGGGGACTCCAGCTGCCGCTGTGCCGCCGCTGCACGATTTCTGTTCTCATCCTGAAGCAAAGTTCTTAACCCGAGGTATTATTTATGGGTTAGCGGAGTCTGTAACCTGAAGCGTCTGTAACCTGAACTGTATGTAACCCAAGGTACCACTGTACACAGCTGCATTTGGGAACTCTTACAAATATACTAGTCAGAAAGCTGAGCTGGCTGCAGATCCCAGTTGAATTGATCCATTCTGCCTCCACAATGTGTAAAGGGATCCAAATAGAACAGTAATGTGCCTAAGGTCAGCCCTGGTGCAGTTCTGACAGAGGTTAGAGTTGGCATATCCTACCTTGCTCTTAGCCACTATGTGAGGCCAGATCTGCAGCAACTAACCCATCAGAGCATTTCTCCACACACACACACCCTGTGTCCTCTTTTTAAAAAATTAGTATTAATCAAAATTCTGTAAGAGAAGGAAAATTCTCAGAAGTAGGGTCTTCCTTGCTCTCAGTAACATCAAACAAACAAGAAATGGAGAGGGAGGGAATTGTATTTTATTTGAAAAATACATTATAAAGCAGATAAAAGACCTACTGTATTTCAATTAAAGGCATAAAGCACATCATAAGGAAACTATGATATAGACTGAAGGACAAAAGGCAGAATGGAAGGATGACATCTATGTGGAGTGATACTGACTTGGGGGGTATTAAAATAAGTGCTCTCTGTTATGTTCTCTGAAGCCCTGGTGTTAAGGATGTTAAGATTAAGGATCAAATAGATCCATCTGAGATCTCTAATATCAACTGAGATTATAGAGACACACAAAAGAGGTCATGTGCATCAGTGGATAGGGACTGGCTCTACAGACCTTAGAAGTCAATGAGAGAATCAAAATTTGTCTCTAAATGTATCCCCAAGACCAAAATAGGTGTGATGCAGCATGTTTAATTAAAGTCACTGAATATACATTCAGTTCACTGTCTGGGGAAAAATTAGATTCTAGTCTAGTTTAACAAAAATGCAAACAAAAGGGCATAATAAAAATTTCAAGAGTATTCATTTCCTGGGCCAGTGGAGCTCTAGTATCATCAGGAGGAAGGATTAATATTTTTGCTTGAAGAAGAGGGAGCTTTCAAAAATTATTTTCAAAATGGCTCCATATGATTGCACATTATCATCCGTTAATCTGTATATGATATTTAATTATGTTTACCTCCTGTGTGAATGCTGAATCTCAAAACTGATATTAAAGAATGATACCTTTATCTTGCCATTGTGGTGTAACCCTGGAGAGTGACCACTTTTAAATTAGAGCTTCATTTAAATGGCATTTGGGGTGCCTAAGTTATCCAAAGGGCTCCTTCTTCAGGACACCAAAGTGATTTCCTTCTCATCCTGGACCTTTAATCATTGGCTTTTTTTATTTATTTTATTTTTAAATTAAAGAAGCATCTGCGGAATTCACTGGGGAGCAACCAAGGGCCCTTCTGTGAAAGGCTCCAGACTTGGGCACCCTCTTGTGTGTAATTAAGAGATCTATAATTGATGTGCAGACAAAAACGATCTGAGTGAAGCATTAAAAAACGAAGCATCCATTTCTACCTGGTGCTTGACAACCTTCTGCCCTTAGCAGAGCCCAAGTTTGCAAACAGCGAAGGGAAGGGAAGCGAATGTCTTCTCTGCCGTAAGATCATGTCTAGTGAGTCACAGCAACAATAACAGCGGCTCATTTGAAAGCCGGCGAAAAGATAGATTGCAAAATGCACCTTCTGCTTTCTCCAAATACATGTCAATTTCATTTCGCCCTGCCTACAACCTTTAGTCAACTGAGATGAAAGAAAACACCCGGACGCTGCTTTAATCTTAACCCGCCCTTTCAGATTTTTATTAGCAATTCTTTTTGGCTTCATATAGTTTGACAGTGGGGCTTCTGTGTTTTTATTTCTTTTCTTTTCTTTTTGGAGCTCACAGCCTTCGTATTCGGCAAAAAAATAAAAATAAAAATGCTAAGATTTTTACCGCCAGAAATCTGTGGACTTTCCTTGCAGTCAGCCGTGCATCCCTCTTCTCTCTGTAAAACTGAAAGGGCTTCTTTGAAATTAGCCGGATAAATTTTTGCTTTTGGCTTAACCACTAAATGATGTCACTTCTTACAAAACGTTGCCAACACAAAGGACCCTAGACTTTTGCTGCCTTCTCTGCAACTCTCTCCCGTCCTTCGATGTGCGGGCACGAGCACAGGCGCGTGCACACACACATCGTGTGTTACTTGGTTTAACTTCAATTGCTTCCCGCTGCTGCTGCTATTGTCGTCATAACCTTGCTCGTGAGAGTTAAAAGGTCATTTACGCAGAGAAATTAAAAAGTTTATTCACATAAAGTATCCAAATTGTAATAAATGAAGTGCTTCATCGCAAAGTTCAAGCAAGCAAACTATTTCCAAATGTATGACAACCCTCCCTCCCCCCACCTCGTTGGATCCTAAATTTAAAAATAAGGTAGCAAGTATCTTATTTCTTCTCTCGTTTAAAACACCTCTTATCTCAAGCCACACCATCGTTCTCATTATCACATATTGAAAATGATTTTATTTATCCATTTACATTAACTTGATATATAAACTTGTTGGCAAAAGTCAAATCATATGCTTTATAGTAGCCTCAAACATTTATTAAGAAACCCAAAATTCCATAATAAATAAGCACAGACAGTAAGTTTTCTTTTCTTTTCTTTTTTCTTTTAACATATCACAAATCGACCAGTATGTAACAAGAATGCTTTATCTACACAAAACATCCTATTTCACGTTGTTTGTTCATTCTTCGAAATAGCTTCTGTTCTCTGGGATTGGACCAGCACATGCAGAAAGGGAGAAAAAAATAGCTGATTGTTTTATCTGTACAAAGTCTTTGCCAGGTTGGAGATGTCTCAAGTCCACGTGCGCCAGGCATCTATCTATCAGCCTGCTGCTCGGAGAGGGAGGGCAACAAGAGAAAGTGGAGGGACAGCAATAACCGAAACAAAGAAATCAAAACGCCCACAAAAAGAAAAAAAAGAGTAATAGGAAGTGTTTGGAGTGGGTCCTTTTTAAAAAATCGTTTGAATCCCTCTCCCGCCCCCCAAAAAATTCGCTTAAAAATGCTTTTATCAAAATCGGTTCAATTTCCCCTTCACGCTTCGCATCCTGACCACTATTCTTGCCTCGCAGCCACCCGAAGGCCAAACTTGCCCGCTAAGAAAACCTTTCTATCAAAACCCCTGCAACCAACTTTCATCTTTATTTGTACACGCACATGCACACATTGTATACTGTCTTTCTACATGAGGTGGGTTTTTGTTTTGGTGTTTTGTATAAAAAAATAAAAGCCCAACAGATGCCTGGATCTGAATTTGGCTGTGCGGGGCTTGGAACTTAGGGGGTAAATTAAAGGAGGAGATCCAACGAGTCCTTTTGTCAGGTCGAGTATCTCTCAAATCCTTATTAAGACACACGTCGATTGTGTTTCCGCCCTTGGAGCACAGTAGGCGGCGGTTGGGGTGAGCGTGTTCCTTGTCTGTATGTTCTGATGTGTGCGTGCGCTTGCCTGGGTCGTGTTATTTGGACGACCACTCTTAAACTCTGCCCGCAAACCAGCCCTGATCCTGAGTCGACTCCCTGGTAAGTGTTTTGTTTGTTCCCCCTCCCTCTTTTAAGTACAAAAAAATGGCGGGAGTGGGAGAGTGAGGGCAGGGCTGAGGTGAAGAAGAAGAGGAGGAATTAGAAGAAGCAAAAAGGGCGGGAAAGCGGGAGGCGCGGCTGGGGGCAGGCTGCTGGCTGGCTGGGAAGGCGGGAAGGAGACGCCATTAGGTGAAGCTCATGGAGACTGTGTGCTCTAGCGCCTTTCGGCGGAGGGAGGCGATGCTGGTTCCCCGCCACACGTCGCTGCTGTCCGGGGAGCTGCAGAGCTGCGGCGAGCCCGTCACGTTGCTGGGGCCGGGCAGGGAGGCGGGGACCATCCCGGGGAAGGCGGGCTGGTAGAGGTGCGACTGCAGGCCGGCGCCGTTGGAGCCCGCCAGGCTGTTGGACAAGCCCATGGAGTTGGGCGGGGGCCCCGCCGCCAGGCTGCACTGCGACAGCGACTGCGCCATGGCCTGCTGCCGGCCCAGCGCCGGCGGCAGGGGCAGCTGCGACACGCCCGGCATGCCTGCCGCGGCCCAGCGCGTGTCGTTGGCGTGGAAAGAGCAGAGGCTGTCGCCCATGGCGGCGGCGGCGGCAGCGGCGGCGGAGGGGAACTGGGGCAGGCCCGGCGTGGGGAGCAGCGTGCCGGGGGCGCGGAACACGTTGGTCGTCTTCTTGCGCTTCTTCCACTTGGCCCGCCGGTTCTGGAACCACACCTGGCCGCCCGTCGTCGCCGGCGGGGAAGGAAAGGACAAGTGGGGGGAAGGACAGAGAAAAGAGAGGCCGGTTAGCGTGGCTCTCCGGGCAAAGCGCTTGAACAGGCCCCGCGCGTCCCTCCGCCACCCGCCTCTGTGAGGGCCCACGCCTCTGGCTGGAGGCCCTAAAGGCGAAGATGGAGTTGTCGGGGGGGGGGGAGAAGGCGTCTGTGTGTGGATACAGACGTCTGGTGTCTGTCCTGCTGTCCGGCTAAAATATGGGTTTTTACGCACTGGTATTTTATCATTGCTCTGAACGCAAAGGACTTTCGCTGCCTTGTTTCCTTCGGCCTCGCCACGGTTCCTCCGAAACCAACTCCTAATGTTCCATTGACAAATAAGGGAGCATAAGTGAAGGGAGAAAAAAAGGGCAACTGTTCTATTTCCATTGGGGACAAAAGGGAGAATACTCTTTTAAAGGTGGTGGAGGAGGAGGAACATTTCCCCACTCTGGACACAGATGGCTTGAGGGATAAAAATAAAAGAGCTGGCATACTGTATTTACAATCCTTAGATTTTAGCCCTTTGAAATAGTATTATTATTTATTTATTTATTTATTTATACCCTGCCTTTTCCCCTGATAGAACCCAGGGAAAACAGTAGAAAATAAAGTTGTTACTCTGGTACCAATAATCTGTTATTTTACTATTGTGAGTTTCCTACAGCTGTTATTATTTTTGTAATAATGTTTAGATTTTATAATAATTTTTCTTAAGCATCTAGACTCATATCTAGTTTGGGAGGCCTACTGTGCGAGCATAGGCACAAAAGAAAAAATAAAGCTACAAGCGTACCTCTTATTTTTGGAGCTAGCAGTCTAATTAATACCCTGATGCATAAACAAGTTGTGCAAAACTTGTGTTTAAGACAATGTTAATGACATGACTTTCATAGTTCTTATAAGCACTCTTGAGATTTGCACTGAAATCATTGGTGAAATATTTCAAAGAAAACATATTTAGAGAACAGTGTCATTGTGTTTTTTCTCAAATATGCACATTTACCTTCAGACTTCCATTCCTCACATTTGAACTAGGTGTTCAGTAGTAGCTGAATTCACAAGCCATGTGGGCTCTTTAGTTTCAGTGATTTAACTTAAGTTCAGGTTAAATTGGTTTCTGACTGAGATTGTAGAAAAGTTCTTCACTAACCACTTGAGTTCACTAGATCTACAACACTTTTAAATAATCTAATGGGATATCTTATGAAGGATACCCAAGAAATATAATCAAGATAAGTACATTAATATAAGCTATAAAATATTTATGAGCAAGAGATGCATCTGTAGGCATGTTCATTTAATGCACAAGAAGACTGTGTTTCTTATAATAGTTTTAGAAGTATCCACCCCTTATCTTATTTGCATTAGTTCCATATGCTTAGAGCAAATATATAAATTAGAATAAGGACTGCATTCTTTGCCCATCTTTACAAGGACTTTTGCATATAGAAGTACATTTTTAGCTACCCATATGCATGTGTGTGTGTGTGTGTGTGTGTTTATGTGAGGATAGATATGTGTATATTTTCTATCCTGATTTGCATACATCAACAGACAATAAGGAAGATGCATACTCATCTACAATTGGCATCCATATTTTATCTATGCTGGTTATTGAGAACCCTGCATTTGGTACCCATGGCTGGGAATCACACATGCAACCACTGTTGCTGCCCTAAAGCATCCAGCCACAGGATCCATACACATAGCATCTGTTGCATATGTGAGCCTAGATCAGCAAGGGAATATGGATGAACAGGAGAAAGCTGTGTATTGATCTCTCTACTGGGATCAAACAAATAATTGTGTTTTGTTACAGATATGTGGAGCACTCTGAATATACATTGCAGATAGACGTGTAGAGGTCCCATACACATTTTTATTTTTATTTTAGTGCTTAGCAGTGTTTTCCGATAGGAGTTATTCCTGCTACCCGAGTACCAGAAGTTGAAAGCACTGAATATGCCATACTTCCCAGTGAAATAATTGGTGTTTTCATATGTTTTTCTTCCTACTTCAAGGCATGAGGAACATTCATATTGTAAATGTAAATAAGGCATAAGGGAGACTTTTCCCCAAAAGAAATAATTTATATAATGTAATTGGAAACAAAGCCAGATTAGTGACTACTTGGAAAAGATTGCTGCTACCTGAGAAGCTGAGCTTTAAATATATATATTAAAGTTTTTATTTTGCAGTTGACTTGTGGTGAAGCTCAAGTACCTCATTAAGGAGATGCAACAAAGATGCATTAAATCATTACTTCAAGTGAGCTGCCATTGTAATAATTGTGGAACATTTTGCTTTAGATATTCATTCTGATGCCTTAGTTAATCAACCGAGCTTCTGTCAGCTCCACCAAACATTGAACTCCTCTGTGTCAGCAGCTTTTCATTTTCTGAGCCATTCAACTCGGCTTAAAAAAAAAAGGCCTTTTCCAAGTGTCTAAATACTAAGCATAAATAAACAAGACTAGAACGCTAAGCATACTTGACCTGGTATCAGACTCTCAGAAATTAGTAGGACTCAACTTCTGAAAAACATCCTTAGTATTGCACTGTAAGTAGGCTTTTGAAAATGAGCAAGCGGGACTTGGCTGGATATAAAAGCAAACTGAGGCAGGCACAGCGATCCTATGCAGGTTTCCTCAAATGTACCCCCCCCCCGAAATGAATGGTGCACACTCCCCTTTTAGCCTTGGAATACCTCCATTGAACTCAGTGAGGCTTACTTTCGAGTAAACATGTTTAGGATCACGCGGCACAACTATTGTGAGACAATGTTGGCATTTTTGGTTTTACTCTAGTCGAGTTAATTACATGAACGTATATGTCACGCGAATATACAGAATTTTGCATGTACTGTATATGTAAATATTACGGGTTCTTAATAAGTGACTTGGCCTGGTATTCATTTATTTCTCTGTGGGAATATTCTTTAGCTTGGTGGTTCTCCCCAGCTCTCTCCCCGCCTACATCTGACCTGTTCTTTATTGCCTCCTTCTGCCTTGACCCCTTTCTCTCTTTGCACTGTCTTACCCTGCTCGGGCTGTTTTACCCCGGCCACAGCGCTGCCGCCGCCGCCGTCACAAGTTGATGCGTAAAAAAGATTCGTGAAAGGGCAGGAACTTTTGCAGCGCAAAAGGGGGCAGAATGGAGATGCGTATTTGGGCTGGGCCCTATCCAGAGTCAAATCTGGGTACATGGTGTACACCCCACTTGGTTGCTTTGCTTTTTTAACCAGGGAAGCAAACTCCAGTCTTGGAACCCGGAATTTCCGTAACAATTCCAAATCGGTTTTAGTACTTATTGTCCCACTCCAACCTTTTGTTTTAAGAACCGTCCGTGTGCGCTTTAGTAACAAAGATCCTTGTCTTATTTGCGGGCGGTGGGCGCACTGGGTTGCCACGCCACTCTGGAATGGGGCCGCTCCGAGCTCTTGCGCCTACTCCGCTTTAGGGACAGTCTACAAGCCGCCTACGGATTTGAGAGGCTCCGGAGCACCGCCGCATTCTTTCAAACCCTTCAATTTATACAGGGAAATGCGATTGGCCATTAGCAGGAAGGAACAGCTGTTAAGGACTTAAATGTTATAGGAATAATAATAGGAAGGAAGGCAGGAAGAAAAAGATGAGAGGGGGAGAGAGAGACGGAGAAAAGTCGTGTTCAATTATGTTTTAGGGTTAATAGTTAAATGGTGGCCACAAAATCTTTTTATGTGTCATGGTTTACTGGGGTTGTAAAAGAATCTCCATCAGATCGTCATCGCCTCACTTCAGAGCGACGGCGCATATGCTTTTGAAAATGTGAACGTATCCACTTGGAAACCGGTGCATGACAGATTAAAAGGGAGAGAGAACCTGAGGGAGGTTTTGAAAAGGCGCGCATGACAACTCGGAGCTGGAAATATATTAGCCACAGGCATTTGGGCAACTTCGGCTGCGATCAGAAAACGCAGCGACTCCCCCTCTGCTTCCCCACCGCCCAACATTATTAATACAACACTGAGGGTCTAATGGAGTTTGCAATTTCAAACTCTACTTTCATGATACCTGCTGCTACAGTAATATAGACATACTGTAAATGTATTTGGAAATATATAGCCCGTTTAATTCCCCAGCTATAAATGGGGAAGAAAAAGGGGGAGAGGATATTACTTTCCTTTCTCTCCCCACCCCAACCCCCTCCTCTCACAAAGCTTTATGAAGATCTCATTGGAATCCAGCGGATGATTAATGCGAAGATTTGGTAGGAAATCTGGGGAGCTGCATTAAAGCTCAGATTTCAGGTTCATTTCGATCAGCCAGCCGTGAACTCTAGGCCGAATTCATTACGCTTTAATAGTTACTGGGAGAGGAAGAAAATGCAATTTCTCATTCCATTAGAAAACTAGAAAATACTCTCAGCTTGTCCCCTATTAAGATGTGGCAGGTGACACGGCCAGCGCGGGGGGACACGGTCAATGGAGTCTCAGCACATTATTTTTAGGTTGGTGTAAAATATTGAAAGGCAAGCCTGGCTGTGCAGAAGTTATTTCACTGATTTGCTTTTTATGTAAATAAAATATTGAAAGTTAATTAATCAGCGCGAGAGACTAATGATTATGCTTATTATATTGCATTGGATCGCTGTCATTTGCATGATTCTCGCATTGCTGCTTAATAAGCCATTCCAGGTTATAAATAATTCTGAAATTGGTTTCTAATAATGGCATGCTATAAAAAGAATGGTTTTATTACACCCGGTCTGGAAAGAGGCGGGTGGGGGGAGAGAGAGAGCGAGCGCAAAGTGGTAGCTTAGGCGTGGGATAGGCCTTTTCGACAAAGCAGGGGTAGGTTTTTAAAATGTAGAAGACAGGAAAGTGAGAAAAAATATAATTTATTCTTGCATATAATGGTGCATAGAGAGCAGCTCGAAAGGCGGGCGTGTGGAGCGTTCCCGGATCAATGTGGAGCCCCCTACGCGCCGCAAAGGCTGTGTAAACGAGACCATAAACCTATCCATTACTCTTTCATTTCCATTTGGTCAAGTAGCAAGAATACAATGAACTGGGAAGTAAATACATTTCCCATAATTTATTTTTGCACAAGCTTACACAATGTTAATCATTCTGAAGTGTTAATTAAGAAGGTTATGTTGATTTGATTACTTTTTAAACTGCAGAACATTATTGTAAAGAATATTTAAATTGCCACTCGATTAAATTGTTTCTATTCAGCCGCCCGTAGCTATTAGCAGCGTGTAGGATTATGCTGAGGTCATTAAAATGCTCCCCCCCCCCCCATTGCACTCGGAGGTGAGTCCTACTGAGGTGAACGCGACTTACTTACAAGTAAGGCTGGAAAACCACGGGGGTAAAAATATGGATAGTTTCAGGCTGTAAGCGACCTCGGGTCGCCATCTGACGCACGCTTACCTTCGAAGGAAAGGCAAGAAACAATATGATTTAAAATGGAATAACAATCCTTATCCCTGTTTTAACCGCGACTGGGGTCTTTGAAAAGCACTTGTTCATGTTGAAGTGGAGGGTTTTATTTTGCGTTAGCAATTGTAAATGAAGCGAGGTAATTATTCTGTATTAATTAACCCAAAATAAGATCGTATGCATCTGTTCATTCTCCGTAATTTCGTTTACTATCTGTAAATCGTTGTACGGCCAGGATCCCATTATCATTTAGTTCTACGGATTTCCACCACAGGGGAGAGGAAGCGGGTGAATAATCGCTATTTCCATTCTATATTATGCATTTTGTTTCGTTCATCACATTCCTGATAATGAAATTGCTTATTATTAACCTTTGGAGAAACCCAGTGGAGTTTAATAGGCTTCCTGCTCTTTTCCTTTCTTTCTTCCAAGTTAGTTGTCCCATTATATTTTATTTGGTACCAAATTTCGTTTTTAATTTAAACTAATTAACGTTCTACGCGGGTTGAATAAATCTGTATAATATATAGCATTTGTATAATATTTAGCATTGGTGTTACTGTTTTTAAATTGGTTTGGTTTGGGCATGCGTAACAATTTTTCTGGAAGACTCCCCATTATAGTGTTTTCTAATCTAATAGATAATATTAATGCACTTTTTATAGGTAGGTATATGGTGACAGAAACTCTGTTGAACGCAAACACAAAAGTCCTCCTTGGGATTTAAAAGTGTTGTTTCTAGATTTCCTCTGCATTTATCTGCTTGGCGTTCTATAGTTCTGGCTAAATTAATTAGAGAGGATCTATTCTCTCTATACAGAGAGAAATCTCATTGATTTCCCTGTAATTAAAGTTCCTCATAAACCTGTTAATAATATCAAACTAAAATGATGGTATTGGAGTTAGCAGCATTTAATTAGTGCCTTTAAAAAAAAGATCTAAATGCAAATGCCTCCAGATAAATTTGGTTCCACTTTAAGATTTTTTAAAAGAATACATTTCTTTTTCCTTTTGGATGTCAGCGATTTCAATCAGAACAATCAAAATAGAAAGAACCAAGGAAAGGGAAAGTTCAGGACTGAGGACAGCGCAGAGTCATTTTAACTAATCGGACTGAAATAAATTCAAACCTCCCAGTATGCGAAGCAGAAAGATAACACACAAATGATTTTTCTTAAAGAGTGGGACAAATGTGTGCTGAAATTGAATATTACCTCAACACAAAAACAAAGAGATTTGTTATACTTCTCTTAAATTATTTCATCTTTTCTATAATGCGTCCAATGCGTTTGTTCATAAACAGAGTTGTTTTTGCTAATACTCCTTAACATAAAACGCTAATAAAATTAAAATTAAAACTTTTAGCAAAGGCTTTCTCTGCCTTGGGTTTTTAGGGTTCTTTGAAAATATTTCTTACACTGCTGCCTCAAACTCCTTCCTTGGTAGTGAAATCGAGCAATGTGTTTGGGATCGGAGTGCCAGTCTGTTGCCTTAGAAATCGATCTCGAAGCGTTGTAGCGTTCACTGAATGTACAGCAGCGAAATTCCCAGGCCGCTTCAAATAAACTAAGTTTTGTAACGCAGCGTCTGTGCTGTTCAGTGCTGTGATGGAGCGGAGGGAAGGATATTTTTTTTTATTATTCTTTTAATGGGAAGGCTTCGCTTTGGGGCATCGAAAGCATTGCTTTTAGTTGGTGCCGTTTTATGAAACTGCTGCATTCGCGTCTCTGGACTGGAGAAACAACAGCAGCCCTTTCTCACTTTTGAGACAACTTTAAAACAAAACGAAAACCACAAGTTCGAACTCCCGCCCCCCTTGCGTGATTGAAAATCCTTTCCGTAAGGAATTTGATTAGCTAGCCCTCTGTCCCTAATCAGCGGAGCTCAATGACCCTAATTAACCAGCGCGGGGTAGTAACGTTTAAGTCCCGCAACCCTCCTTTTGGGTCTGGGGACGGGGGCGCCCCCTGGCCTGGAAGGCCCCCCCCCCTGTCCCTGGACGGGGTGGGCGATGGAGGGTCGGAGGAAGGTGGGTGGCTTGGCCGCTCGGTGGATGGACAGACGGCGAGAGCCTACCTGGACCCGGGACTCGGTGAGGCCGATGCGCAGGGCCAGCTCCTCGCGCATGAAGATGTCCGGGTAGTGCGTCTTGGCGAAGCTCCTCTCCAACTCGTTGAGCTGCGCGGGCGTGAAGCGCGTCCGGTGCCGCTTCTGCTTCTGCTGGCCCTGCTGCTGGCCGGCCTGGCCGGGGTTCTGGCCGCCGCCGCCGCCGCCGCCTCCGCCGGGCTGACCCTGCTGCTTGTCCGGGTCCTTGGCGCCGACCGAGAGCGCGCCGGGCGTGGAGCCCACGGCGGAGATGTCGTCGCCGGGCAGCAGCGTGGAGCCTTCCACCGAGTCCGCGCTGGCAGCCAGGTCGCCCGGGTGGCCTCCGGGTTCCGAGCCTCCGACGCCCAAGCGGCACTTCACCGCCTCCCGGTGGCCCAGCAGCTCGGCGGCGTCTTTCATCCCTGCGGAGGCAAAGCAGCGGCCCGCCGCGATTCAGCCAGGCGCACACCACGGTCCACCCCCGGCCGGCGGGCCCGGACGGTGTCCACCAGCGCCCTAGGCCAACCCGGCCCCCGACGGGGAGGAAACGGGCCGGCACACCCTGCCTCCTTCCTACCCCCCTAAGAACTTGGGAGCCATCCCGCTTGGGTAGTCGCCCCCGGACGGCCCCCAGCCACCCTCTCTTCGCCCGAGGGGGCCGCCTTGCGCCTTCGCCGGGAGAGGTTCCCGAACATCCACCTGTCCAAAGCCAAGGGCGCCTCAATTTATTTCTTAAGGTAGGCAAACTAGATACACACATGCAGGATTATTTCAAAAGACCAAAAAGAGAGACTTAAATAAAATAAAAAACAAAACAGGAAGAAGACAAAGGAGAGGGAGAGGGGCCACAACCTAAAACGAAATGGCCCCCCAGTTCCGCTACTGCTGCTTTTGGATCTACATATTCCATAGGTGGTTTGTTGTTGTTTTTAAGATGGCGTTAAATCAAATCAAACTTTAATACAGTACAATTACTTTTAAAGAAATTAGTCGCATTAAGGTAAAATCAGGCACAAATTGTCCATTTCCTGCCCGGGGCTTCTTCCTTGGCTGCAGGTGCTGCTGGGGGCGAGGGAGAGGGAGGAAAGAGGGGGGGAAGAGAGGCTTTGGGGGGCAACTCACCGAGCCGGGCGTCCAGGAGGTCGGCGTGAGAGAGCATCGCGCACCGCTCCAGGGCGAAAGCTGTACCCCCCCAAATTTTAGCGGTTGGTGGTGGGTTTTTTTATGGAAAAAAAAAGTTGCACCGGATCTCGCTCTCTCTCAAGCTTATAGATATATATTTATATATAGATCGCCTAAATGAAAGAAAATTCGGTGTGTGGTTAAAAAGGGGGTCTCTTGCATTATAATGTCCTTTAGAGAGACGGGGAGGTGCTTAACACTTCAGTGAACCCGTGAGCAGCTCAGCGAAGGGACCAATCAGGAGGGCAGCCTGCAAATGTCAGCACCCAAAGAGTCCCCGCTCCACCCGCCCGCAGCCTCGGCACCACCAGCCGCAGCAGCAGCAGCAGCAGCAGCAGCGCCCAGCCGCGCGGGCTGGGCTTTTAAAGCCCCCGTCGCCATTCGCCTTCTCTCCCGCCCCGCGCTGATGAATTGCCGGAGAGGCAGCCTCCCCCGCCCCCCTCTTATTTTTTCTTTCTTTCTTTTTTTAACAAAAGTGACCTCCTGATCAAATTAGTTGAAAATGACTGACAAAGCCAACCCAATAAAAAGAGGAATATAGGTGGCTGGGGGGGGGGGGAGAACAGAAGTGAATGGCTGGTATGTTGTGCTGTTCCTTTCCCCCATCGCCACCACCGTCTTACACACACAGACACTTTTTAATGTCTTCGTTGTGGTGTGTTGTTGCTGCTCTTTTGCCGTCGCTTTGGGGTTTGCGGGAGGGAAAGAGCGAGGAAAGAGGACACAGAGATTCTGCACAGCTGTGAAGTGATGGGGGTGTATCTGTTCTGGGGATAAATTGTGTTGGATGGCTTTATTTAAGGATTTCTAATGTGGGGTATAAACTTAAGTGCAGCCACTAATGTGGGATGGTTGGAAAACGCAGCAGAGAGGAAAGCTGAGTGTGACCCTAATGAAACGTCTGTAGTAACCCGGATCTTTGCAGCAGTCTTTCCTCCTCATCCCTCCTCCCCGCCCGCCCCCCAAATCCCCACAAGGATCTCAGTCCGCTGAATTACATATTTGTATAAAACAGGAATAATTCCAGCAGTTGTCTTGGTTTAAGGAGAAGGCAGCGCCTCCAGGCGTCTCCTTCATTCACCTGGGCGTGTGAGAAAGTTTCTAAGTTCAGCTTGTCTCCAAACTCAGTTTAAGACAGTAAATAAAGCTGAATGCTTTTTTTTACAAAAAGAAACAAAACAAAACATTATTTTCCTCTTGAATATGTTAAACTATCCCAACAATTTCAAGTGCTTTGCACAAGGGAAGCGAACCATTTCTAATGTTCTGATTTTTCAAAGCCAGCCAACAACAAAGTTTAGATTAGTAATATATTTCTAACCAGAGTAATTTTCAAGATCATTAGGCATTTATGTAATTAGTGCCAAATCTATAAGCTTTTATTACGATTATTAGAGTAAAATCAGTATAAATTTGTACTAATTTACTACTGTTTAGACTTGGCTGTCAAGGCAAGAGGTTCTTATTGTAAATGATAACGGAGGAAATTAAGTGCAAAATTCTGTACCGTTTCTGATCCGCTCCTAAACAATCCGTTTCAATTGTATTTGTAGCAGAACAGAATGGCCTTTTAAAGTTATTTGATTCTTTTTTTTCTCTCTCTCCCCGCCCCATTCTCCAAAGGAGGGGGGGGGCCTGGAATTGCCATCTAGGCCAGGCACAATGAAAACTGATATTTCCTTCTTCCAGCTTGATTAACATTGATTTTTAATTCGAGAGTGATGCAATTAAGATTATTCATGTAGTGCAAAAAAGCTTACACACACACACACACACACACACACACACACACAGAGCAAGCGAAGATGGGTGGGGGTGGGGAATTCACCTGGGAGATTCTCTCTGCTCAGTAATAACCGGGCGAATGGCTTTTTTGATTATTATCGTTGGTGGTGGTGCTGCTGCTGCTGCTTCGCCGCCCGACGGACACCCACAAAACATTGCTCGGCCTTTGTGTTTGGGGTTTCTTAACCCCCCTCCCCGCTTTTCCTTTCCTGCTGGCAACGCAGGGGTGGTGGGTTTCGGGCTGGCACTGAAAAGGGGAGACAAAGGAGGCGGCCGAGCGAGCTGTGGGGCAGTTGAGCGCCTGGCGAGCCCGTCGATGATCCCATTCAAGGGGTCGCTGTCAGGCTGGAGAGCGTGAAGGGCTGCCCGCCTCTCGGCCCTGTTTGGAAGACTTGGAAGCAGCAAGCCCAGCCCGAGAGCAAGGGGGTGGGCGCCGGCGGGGGGGGGGGGGAGAGAGAGAAGGCCCTGCTGCTCCAATCTCCCCAAAGTAGCTAACCATCACCAGCCGGAAAAGACAAAAGAAGCAGACCAAGCTCCCCGCGATGCCCACTTTACAAGGGGAGCGGGAGTGAGCCTGCAGGAGGGTTGTGGAAGGGGCAGCCGATGGTCTTGGCTCGCTCCCCCTCTATCCCCACCGAGTGGCCTGCCTGCCTGCCTAGTGGAAAGGGCAGGTGGTCACTTTGGGCAGCTAATCCCCCGGAGTCTCAGTCTTGCTGGGCGGCACACACTCCACCTTTTGGACAGCGCATCTCACGAGCCGGAATAGTTTTGCCCAATTCTCTCCCTCTCTTTCTCTCTCTCTCTCTCCCCCCAAGACTATTCCCAGCTGAACCCAGACACACCCACGCACCCCGCAGTGCCCTCCTGCCTCGCCTCGTCCTGTTTCTAGTGGCCTAGCATATTTCCAAGGGTGGCTTTCCTTCCTTGCCTTTTTGGGAAGTGGGTGTGCTTCATATCTCTCTGCCCCTCAGTCCCCCCCCCCAAAAAAATCTTCCAACTTCCACCAGATCCTGAGCTCGGCTGGCTCGGCGTGCGCCTTTCAAGTCGATAAATAAAGGGCGTAATAGTTAATGGGCAGCCCCATCATCGCGCTTAACAAGGGGCTGGGACCCGCGGCTTATCCATCTCGCTTAGGAGCCGCGGGAAAACAAGGCTGCGGCGTGATGGATGGCGCGCTCCCTTTTATGACTTTTCTATTGCTCTTGATTTTTATAGCAGGATAAACAAACTAAATCATTCCTTCCGAGGCTTCAAAGCGCGATGGGCTTGCGGGGGGCTTCATGGGAGGGGAGGAGGGGAGAGAGAAGGAGGCTGTGAGAGGGAGAAAAGGGAAGAAAAGAATGGAATTCGGGAGGGAGGAGGAGGAGGGGAGGGGGAAACCGGGACTAGACGCTTGTCAGAGTGAAAATATTCTTGATTTTTCTCTATGTAAAACACGCGCGCCCACACACACGTTTCATCTCCTCCGCCTCTTGGATCCTCTTGGAGGAGAATTGGATTCCACCTGGGCTGAGCCGGAGATGTATTTACAAAGATCTCCCAGCCCCTCGTCATCTTTCCCCCCTCCCCCACCGCCCACCTCCCTCCCTCTTCTCTACTTCCTCACCCCCCCCCCCCAAGCAAGCCAGAAAAGTGCCAGTCAGGCCCATTCCTTAGATAATGGAAGGTATTTCCCACCTGATCAGGCAAAGTGAAGTCCCTAACAAGGCACGGCTTAGCGCAATGGCCCCCAAAATCTCCACCATGACAAGAGTGTTCTTCAGAAAATCACTTCAGAGCCAAGTAAAAGGATTTTCTATGACGGATCCGGCGATTTTCCCTCCATAAATAGGTTTTAGATTGTTACACACACGTAGGACTGGAACAAAGGGAACGACCAGGGAACATATTGCTTGCCCCTAATAAAATTTATTTAGGCGGTTTACTCCTCATAAAAAAGAGAGATTGAATTTTGTACAAGAGTGCCCCTGCCAAAAGGGCTGGGCGCCGGGAAATCATCCCCGCTTTGGGGTGTCCTCCTCCTCCTCCTCCTCCTCTCCCCCCTGCGCGCCGCCTGCTGCCGCCGCTGCTTCCAGTCGGCCAAGCCGTGGAGAGGGAGGGGGGCATATCCAGACACAGCTGGAGGCGGAGAGGGGAGGCCGAGGGCCGCTTTGGGGGTCGGCAGGGGTGGGGAAACAGAAATAGACATCGCAGATAGAGAGGCGCCGCCGTCAACTGCGGCCTGGAGGAAGAGGAGGGTTGGGGAGGGGGCTCTGGAAGTGCCACCTTCAGGGGCTCCTCAGACGCGGCTGCAACAGAAACAGGATGGGTTTCAGACACACATGCACCATTTTGACCCAGATCCGGGGTTATTGTCCTTGCCCCCTTAAAGCCTCGATCCCACCACTGATTTCCAAAGGACTCAAATAAGGGGGGAGGAGGCACGGGCTGGGATGGGGGGGGGTCCACTTGTTTATTTGCATCTTCGAGGCGCCTTTGGCACAGCGGCAGACACCCAGGAAGTGCCCGGCTTCCTAATTGCTTTGCACACTTAACAGAAGCTGCCCCCCTCCTTTGCCTT